>NW_024058909.1:0-298086 GCF_016432855.1 Salvelinus namaycush
ATTCATAGAGAAAGCTATTGTATCAACCTTAACTTCTTTGGGCTGCAGTCCTAACGGTTGTCAGGAGCCAGGTCATTTACGCAGGTCATTTACGCAGGTCGTCAGGAGCCAGGTCATTTACCCAGGTCATTTACCCAGGTCATTTACCCAGGTCGTCAGGAGCCAGGTCATGTACCCAGGTCGTCAGGAGCCAGGTCATTTACCCAGGTCGTCAGGAGCCAGGTCATTTACCCAGGTAGTCAGGAGCCAGGTCATTTACCCAGGTCGTCAGAGCCAGGTCATTTACCCAGGTCGTCAGGAGCCAGGTCATTTACCCAGGTAGTCAGGAGCCAGGTCATTTACCCAGGTCGTCAGGAGCAAGGTCATTTACCCAGGTCGTCAGGAGCCAGGTCATTTACCCAGGTCGTCAGGAGCCAGGTCATTTACCTAGGTCGTCAGGAGCCAGGTCATTTACCTAGGTCGTCAGGAGCCAGGTCATTTACCCAGGTCGTCAGGAGCCAGGTCATTTACCCAGGTCGTCAGGAGCCAGGTCATTTACCCAGGTCCTCAGGAGCCAGGTCATTTACCCAGGTCGTCAGCAGCCAGGTCATTTACCCAGGTCGTCAGGAGCCAGGTCATTTACCCAGGTCGTCAGGAGCCAGGTCATTTACCCAGGTAGTCAGGAGCCAGGTCTTTTACCCAGGTCGTCAGACCCAGGTCATTTACCCAGGTCATTTACCCAGGTCGTCGGGAGCCATGTCATTTACCCAGTTCATTTTCCCAGGTCGTCAGGAGCCAGGTCATTTACCCAGGTCGTCAGGAGCCAGGTCATTTACCCAGGTCGTCAGGAGCCAGTCATTTACCCAGGTCGTCAGGAGCAGGTCATTTACCCAGGTCATTTACCCCGGTCGTCGGGAGCCATGTCATTTACCCAGTTCATTTTCCCAGGTCGTCAGGAGCCAGGTCATTTACCCAGGTAGTCAGGAGCCAGGTCATTTACCCAGGTAGTCAGGAGCCAGGTCATTTACCCAGGTAGTCAGGAGCCAGGTCATTTACTCAGGTCGTCAGGAGCCAGGTCATTTACCCAGGTTCACAGGAGCCAGGTCATTTACCCAGGTCGTCAGGAGCCAGGTCATTTACCCAGGTCGTCAGGAGCCAGGTCATTACCAGGTAATTTGCCCAGGTTGTCAGGAGCCAGGTCATTTACCCAGGTAGTCAGGAGCCAGGTCATTTACCCAGGTAGTCAGGAGCCAGGTCATTTACCATGTCCGTCAGGAGCCAGGTCATTTACCCAGGTCTTCAGGAGCAAGGTCATTTACCCAGGTCGTCGGGAGTCAGGTCATTTACCCAGATTGTCAGGAGCCAGGTCATTTACCTAGGTCATCAGGAGCCAGGTCATTTACCCAGGTCATTTACCCAAGTCATCAGGAGCCAGGTCATTTACCCAGGTCGTCAGGAGCCAGGTCATTTACCCAGGTCCTCAGGAGCCAGGTCATTACCCAGGTCGTCAGCAGCCAGGTCATTTACCCAGGTCGTCAGGAGCCACGTCATTTACCCAGGTAATTTGCCCAGGTTGTCAGGAGCCAGGTCATTTACCCAGGTCATCAGGAGCCAGGTCATTTACCCAGGTAGTCAGGAGCCAGGTCATTTACCCATGTCGTCAGGAGCCAGGTCATTTACCCAGGTCGTCGGGAGGCAGGTCATTTACCCAGGTCATCAGGAGCCAGGTCATTTACCCAGGTCATCAGGAGCCAGGTCATTTACTCAGGTAGTCAGGAGCCAGGTCATTTACCCAGGTCGTCAGGAGCCAGGTCATTTACCCAGGTTCACAGGAGCCAGGTCATTTACCCAGGTCGTCAAGAGCCAGGTCATTTACCCAGATTTTCAGGAGCCAGGTCATTTACCTAGGTCATCAGGAGCCAGGTCATTTACCCAGGTCATTTACCCAAGTCATCAGGAGCCAGGTCATTTACCCAGGTCGTCAGGAGCCAGGTCATTTACCCATGTCATCAGGAGCCAGGTCATTTACCCAGATCGTCAGGAGCCAGGTCATTTACCTAGGTCATCAGGAGCCAGGTCATTTACCCAGGTCATTTACCCAGGTCGTCAGGAGCCAGGTCATTTACCCAGGTCGTCAGGAGCCAGGTCATTTACCCAGGTCCCTCAGGAGCCAGGTCATTTACCAGGTCGTCAGGAGCCAGGTCATTTACCCAGGTCCTCAGGAGCCAGGTCATTTACCCAGGTCGTCAGGAGCCAGGTCATTTACCCAGGTCGTCAGGAGCCAGGTCATTTACCCAGGTCGTCAGGAGCCAGGTCATTTACCTAGGTCGTCAGGAGCCAGGTCATTTACCCAGGTCATTTACCCAGGTTGTCAGGAGCCAGGTCATTTACCCAGGTCGTCAGGAGCCAGGTCATTTACCCAGGTCGTCAGGAGCCAGGTCATTTACCCAGGTAGTCAGGAGCCAGGTCTTTTACCCAGGTCGTCAGGAGCAAGGTCATTTACCCAGGTCATTTACCCAGGTCGTCGGGAGCCATGTCATTTACCCAGTTCATTTTCCCAGGTCGTCAGGAGCCAGGTCATTTACCCAGGTCGTCAGGAGCCAGGTCATTTACCCAGGTCGTCAGGAGCCAGGTCATTTACCCAGGTCGTCAGGAGCAAGGTCATTTACCCAGGTCATTTACCCCGGTCGTCGGGAGCCATGTCATTTACCCAGTTCATTTTCCCAGGTCGTCAGGAGCCAGGTCATTTACCCAGGTAGTCAGGAGCCAAGTCATTTACCCAGGTAGTCAGGAGCCAGGTCATTTACTCAGGTCGTCAGGAGCCAGGTCATTTACCCAGGTTCACAGGAGCCAGGTCATTTACCCAGGTCGTCAGGAGCCAGGTCATTTACCCAGGTCGTCAGGAGCCAGGTCATTTACCCAGGTAATTTGCCCAGGTTGTCAGGAGCCAGGTCATTTACCCAGGTCATCAGGAGCCAGGTCATTTAGTCAGGAGCCAGGTCATTTGCCCAGGTCGTCAGGAGCCAGGTCATTTACCCAGGTCGTCAGGAGCCAGGTCATTTACCCAGGTCGTCGGGAGGCAGGTCATTTACCCAGGTCATAAGGAGCCAGGTCATTTACTCAGGTAGTCAGGAGCCAGGTCATTTACTCAGGTAGTCAGGAGCCAGGTCATTTACCCAGGTAGTCAGGAGCCAAGTCATTTACCCAGGTAGTCAGGAGCCAGGTCATTTACTCAGGTCGTCAGGAGCCAGGTCATTTACCCAGGTTCACAGGAGCCAGGTCATTTACCCAGGTCGTCAGGAGCCAGGTCATTTACCCAGGTCGTCAGGAGCCAGGTCATTTACCCAGGTAATTTGCCCAGGTTGTCAGGAGCCAGGTCATTTACCCAGGTCATCAGGAGCCAGGTCATTTAGGCAGGAGCCAGGTCATTTGCCCAGGTCGTCAGGAGCCAGGTCATTTACCCAGGTCGTCAGGAGCCAGGTCATTTACCCAGGTCGTCGGGAGGCAGGTCATTTACCCAGGTCATAAGGAGCCAGGTCATTTACTCAGGTAGTCAGGAGCCAGGTCATTTACTCAGGTAGTCAGGAGCCAGGTCATTTACACAGGTAGTCAGGAGCCAGGTCATTTACCCAGGTCTTCAGGAGCCAGGTCATTTACCCAGGTTCACAGGAGCCAGGTCATTTACCCAGGTCGCCAGGAGCCAGGTCATTTACCCAGATTGTCAGGAGCCAGGTCATTTACCTAGGTCATCAGGAGCCAGGTCATTTACCCAGGTCATTTACCCAAGTCATCAGGAGCCAGGTCATTTACCCAGGTCGTCAGGAGCCAGGTCATTTACCCAGGTCCTCAGGAGCCAGGTCATTTACCCAGGTCGTCAGCAGCCAGGTCATTTACCCAGGTCGTCAGGAGCCACGTCATTTACCCAGGTAATTTGCCCAGGTTGTCAGGAGCCAGGTCATTTACCCAGGTCATCAGGAGCCAGGTCATTTACCCAGGTAGTCAGGAGCCAGGTCATTTACCCATGTCGTCCGGAGCCAGGTCATTTACCCAGGTCGTCGGGAGGCAGGTCATTTACCCAGGTCATCAGGAGCCAGGTCATTTACCCAGGTCATCAGGAGCCAGGTCATTTACTCAGGTAGTCAGGAGCCAGGTCATTTACCCAGGTCGTCAGGAGCCAGGTCATTTACCCAGGTTCACAGGAGCCAGGTCATTTACCCAGGTCGTCAGGAGCCAGGTCATTTACCCAGATTTTCAGGAGCCAGGTCATTTACCTAGGTCATCAGGAGCCAGGTCATTTACCCAGGTCATTTACCCAAGTCATCAGGAGCCAGGTCATTTACCCAGGTCGTCAGGAGCCAGGTCATTTACCCATGTCATCAGGAGCCAGGTCATTTACCCAGATCGTCAGGAGCCAGGTCATTTACCTAGGTCATCAGGAGCCAGGTCATTTACCCAGGTCGTCAGGAGCCAGGTCATTTACCCAGGTCGTCAGGAGCCAGGTCATTTACCCAGGTCCTCAGGAGCCAGGTCATTTACCCAGGTCGTCAGGAGCCAGGTCATTTACCCAGGTCCTCAGGAGCCAGGTCATTTACCCAGGTCGTCAGGAGCCAGGTCATTTACCTAGGTCATCAGGAGCCAGGTCATTTACCCAGGTCATTTACCCAGGTTGTCAGGAGCCAGGTCATTTACCCAGGTCGTCAGGAGCCAGGTCATTTACCCAGGTCCTCAGGAGCCAGGTCATTTACCCAGGTCCTCAGGAGCCAGGTCATTTACCCAGGTTGTAAGGAGCCAGGTCATTTACCCAGGTCCTCAGGAGCCAGGTCATTTACCCAGGTCGTCAGGAGCCAGGTCATTTACCCAGGTCGTCAGGAGCCAGGTCATTTACCCAGGTAGTCAGGAGCCAGGTCTTTTACCCAGGTCGTCAGGAGCAAGGTCATTTACCCAGGTCGTCGGGAGCCATGTCATTTACCCAGTTCATTTTCCCAGGTCGTCAGGAGCCAGGTCATTTACCCAGGTCGTCAGGAGCCAGGTCATTTACCCAGGTCGTCAGGAGCCAGGTCATTTACCCAGGTCGTCAGGAGCAAGGTCATTTACCCAGGTCATTTACCCCGGTCGTCGGGAGCCATGTCATTTACCCAGGTCATTTTCCCAGGTCGTCAGGAGCCAGGTCATTTACCCAGGTCGTCAGGAGCCAGGTCATTTACCCAGGTCGTCAGGAGCCAGGTCATTTACCCAGGTCGTCAGGAGCCAGGTCATTTACCCAGGTCATTTACCCCGGTCGTCGGGAGCCATGTCATTTACCCAGTTCATTTTCCCAGGTCGTCAGGAGCCAGGTCATTTACCCAGGTAGTCAGGAGCCAAGTCATTTACCCAGGTAGTCAGGAGCCAGGTCATTTACTCAGGTCGTCAGGAGCCAGGTCATTTACCCAGGTTCACAGGAGCCAGGTCATTTACCCAGGTCGTCAGGAGCCAGGTCATTTACCCAGGTCGTCAGGAGCCAGGTCATTTACCCAGGTAATTTGCCCAGGTTGTCAGGAGCCAGGTCATTTACCCAGGTCATCAGGAGCCAGGTCATTTAGTCAGGAGCCAGGTCATTTGCCCAGGTCGTCAGGAGCCAGGTCATTTACCCAGGTCGTCAGGAGCCAGGTCATTTACCCAGGTCGTCGGGAGGCAGGTCATTTACCCAGGTCATAAGGAGCCAGGTCATTTACTCAGGTAGTCAGGAGCCAGGTCATTTACTCAGGTAGTCAGGAGCCAGGTCATTTACCCAGGTAGTCAGGAGCCAAGTCATTTACCCAGGTAGTCAGGAGCCAGGTCATTTACTCAGGTCGTCAGGAGCCAGGTCATTTACCCAGGTTCACAGGAGCCAGGTCATTTACCCAGGTCGTCAGGAGCCAGGTCATTTACCCAGGTCGTCAGGAGCCAGGTCATTTACCCAGGTAATTTGCCCAGGTTGTCAGGAGCCAGGTCATTTACCCAGGTCATCAGGAGCCAGGTCATTTAGGCAGGAGCCAGGTCATTTGCCCAGGTCGTCAGGAGCCAGGTCATTTACCCAGGTCGTCAGGAGCCAGGTCATTTACCCAGGTCGTCGGGAGGCAGGTCATTTACCCAGGTCATAAGGAGCCAGGTCATTTACTCAGGTTGTCAGGAGCCAGGTCATTTACTCATGTAGTCAGGAGCCAGGTCATTTACACAGGTAGTCAGGAGCCAGGTCATTTACCCAGGTCTTCAGGAGCCAGGTCATTTACCCAGGTTCACAGGAGCCAGGTCATTTACCCAGGTCGCCAGGAGCCAGGTCATTTACCCAGATTGTCAGGAGCCAGGTCATTTACCTAGGTCATCAGGAGCCAGGTCATTTACCCAGGTCATTTACCCAAGTCATCAGGAGCCAGGTCATTTACCCAGGTCGTCAGGAGCCAGGTCATTTACCCAGGTCCTCAGGAGCCAGGTCATTTACCCAGGTCGTCAGCAGCCAGGTCATTTACCCAGGTCGTCAGGAGCCACGTCATTTACCCAGGTAATTTGCCCAGGTTGTCAGGAGCCAGGTCATTTACCCAGGTCATCAGGAGCCAGGTCATTTACCCAGGTAGTCAGGAGCCAGGTCATTTACCCATGTCGTCCGGAGCCAGGTCATTTACCCAGGTCGTCGGGAGGCAGGTCATTTACCCAGGTCATCAGGAGCCAGGTCATTTACCCAGGTCATCAGGAGCCAGGTCATTTACTCAGGTAGTCAGGAGCCAGGTCATTTACCCAGGTCGTCAGGAGCCAGGTCATTTACCCAGGTTCACAGGAGCCAGGTCATTTACCCAGGTCGTCAGGAGCCAGGTCATTTACCCAGATTTTCAGGAGCCAGGTCATTTACCTAGGTCATCAGGAGCCAGGTCATTTACCCAGGTCATTTACCCAAGTCATCAGGAGCCAGGTCATTTACCCAGGTCGTCAGGAGCCAGGTCATTTACCCATGTCATCAGGAGCCAGGTCATTTACCCAGATCGTCAGGAGCCAGGTCATTTACCTAGGTCATCAGGAGCCAGGTCATTTACCCAGGTCGTCAGGAGCCAGGTCATTTACCCAGGTCGTCAGGAGCCAGGTCATTTACCCAGGTCGTCAGGAGCCAGGTCATTTACCCAGGTCCTCAGGAGCCAGGTCATTTACCCAGGTCGTCAGGAGCCAGGTCATTTACCCAGGTCCTCAGGAGCCAGGTCATTTACCCAGGTCGTCAGGAGCCAGGTCATTTACCTAGGTCATCAGGAGCCAGGTCATTTACCCAGGTCATTTACCCAGGTTGTCAGGAGCCAGGTCATTTACCCAGGTCGTCAGGAGCCAGGTCATTTACCCAGGTCCTCAGGAGCCAGGTCATTTACCCAGGTCCTCAGGAGCCAGGTCATTTACCCAGGTTGTAAGGAGCCAGGTCATTTACCCAGGTCCTCAGGAGCCAGGTCATTTACCCAGGTCGTCAGGAGCCAGGTCATTTACCCAGGTCGTCAGGAGCCAGGTCATTTACCCAGGTAGTCAGGAGCCAGGTCTTTTACCCAGGTCGTCAGGAGCAAGGTCATTTACCCAGGTCGTCGGGAGCCATGTCATTTACCCAGTTCATTTTCCCAGGTCGTCAGGAGCCAGGTCATTTACCCAGGTCGTCAGGAGCCAGGTCATTTACCCAGGTCGTCAGGAGCCAGGTCATTTACCCAGGTCGTCAGGAGCAAGGTCATTTACCCAGGTCATTTACCCCGGTCGTCGGGAGCCATGTCATTTACCCAGGTCATTTACCCCGGTCGTCGGGAGCCATGTCATTTACCCAGTTCATTTTCCCAGGTCGTCAGGAGCCAGGTCATTTACCCAGGTAGTCAGGAGCCAGGTCATTTACTCAGGTCGTCAGGAGCCAGGTCATTTACCCAGGTTCACAGGAGCCAGGTCATTTACCCAGGTTCACAGGAGCCAGGTCATTTACCCAGGTCGTCAGGAGCCAGGTCATTTACCCAGGTCGTCAGGAGCCAGGTCATTTACCCAGGTAATTTGCCCAGGTTGTCAGGAGCCAGGTCATTTACCCAGGTCATCAGGAGCCAGGTCATTTACCCAGGTCATTTACCCAAGTCATCAGGAGCCAGGTCATTTACCCAGGTCGTCAGGAGCCAGGTCATTTACCCAGGTCCTCAGGAGCCAGGTCATTTACCCAGGTCGTCAGCAGCCAGGTCATTTACCCAGGTCGTCAGGAGCCACGTCATTTACCCAGGTAATTTGCCCAGGTTGTCAGGAGCCAGGTCATTTACCCAGGTAGTCAGGAGCCAGGTCATTTACCCAGGTCGTCAGGAGCCAGGTCATTTACCCAGGTCGTCAGGAGCCAGGTCATTTACCCAGGTCATCAGGAGCCAGGTCATTTACTCAGGTAGTCAGGAGCCAGGTCATTTACCCAGGTCGTCAGGAGCCAGGTCATTTACCCAGGTTCACAGGAGCCAGGTCATTTACCCAGGTCGTCAGGAGCCAGGTCATTTACCCAGATTTTCAGGAGCCAGGTCATTTACCTAGGTCATCAGGAGCCAGGTCATTTACCCAGGTCATTTACCCAAGTAATCAGGAGCCAGGTCATTTACCCAGGTCGTCAGGAGCCAGGTCATTTACCCATATCATCAGGAGCCAGGTCATTTACCCAGATCGTCAGGAGCCAGGTCATTTACCTAGGTCATCAGGAGCCAGGTCATTTACCCAGGTCATTTACCCAGGTCCTCAGGAGCCAGGTCATTTACCCAGGTCGTCAGGAGCCAGGTCATTTACCTAGGTCATCAGGAGCCAGGTCATTTACCCAGGTCATTTACCCAGGTCGTCAGGAGCCAGGTCATTTACCCAGGTCCTCAGGAGCCAGGTCATTTACCCAGGTCCTCAGGAGCCAGGTCATTTACCCAGGTAGTCAGGAGCCAGGTCATTTACCCAGGTTGTCAGGAGCCAGGTCATTTACCCAGGTCCTCAGGAGCCAGGTCGTCAGCAGCGGTCACCAAGTCAAGATTCACATCCCCATTGCCAAATGTGGTCAATTTCTTTCATATCAAATTAGGAGAGACAAACTTATCACACAAGTCAGAGTTATTCTTAAACTAAATCTTTATTCACTTATTAATAAGGGAGCAGGTCAATACAACACGCAAATAACAAGTTAATCAATTGAGTGCTGTACGATGATGGCTGGTTGACAAATCACCCCCAGATGATTCGTTGAGAGCCACAAGACAGAAGTACAAAGGTCTTTCAACCTACATGACGAACAACAGATGTATAGAACGGGTCACAAGGTTAAGATTTGTATGAAAGATACTAATAATTCTCAGCAGACAGTATCTGCTGTAAAAACAGTACTCTTTGTGTAGAGACCAGGATCTGGCCCTGGGGTCGTCTCTCCCTGGTACCATATAGAACAGAAACATTAACTCATGCTCTGGAATGCGGTCTCTTTAGGTTTTATTACCCAAAAGACATTGTAAATCTCCCGTCAGTGTTTTCTCCGAGGCCCATCTAGTCTAGGACATCTAGTGGAAGGCGTATGAAGTGCATGTATACTAATACATATCAAGCACATTTATAGGCAGGCCCTAGAACAGAGCATTGATTTCAGATTTTCCACTTCCTGTCAGGAAGTTTGCTGCAAAATGAGTTCTGTTTCACTCACAGATATAATTCAAACGGTTTTAGAAACTAGAGTGTTTTCTATCCAATAGTAATAATAATATGCATATTGTACGAGCAAGAATTGAGTACGAGGCCGTTTGAAATGGGCACCTTTTATCCAGGCTACTCAATACTGCCCCTGCAGCCCAAACAGGTTAAGACACATGTCAAATATTGAACATTCATTACAGACGTCATTGTTTGTACAACATCATGGCTACGCTGTTGACATCACCTTTTTACAGTGGATTTTTGCTGTTGTGGGCCTTAAACCACCTGTTTGACTTTTTGTTCACACAGGAGAGATACGGGACTATCGTGGATCCTCTGGGGAGCCTCAACAACAACATGATGCTGAAGAGGCAGAGAAGAGGCTCTCCACATCAGAACACCTCAAGAAACACCAGCAGAGACCCACAGGGAAGAAATCTCACTGCTGCTCTGACTGTGGGAAGAGATTCACCTCCTCATCAGGCATTAAAATTCATCAGAGAATCCACACAGGAGAGAAACCTTATAGCTGTGATCAATGTGGGAAGAGTTTTGGTCAATCTGGAGCGCTGACAGTGCACCAGAGAATACACACAGGAGAGAAATCTTATAGCTGTGGTCAATGTGGGAAGAGTTTTGGTCAATCTGGAGAGCTGACAGTGCACAAGAGAATACACACAGGAGAGAAACCTTACAGCTGTGATCAATGTGGAAAGAGTTATTCTACACCTGGCTCTCTGGCTCTGCACCAGAGAACACACACAGGAGAGAAATCTTATAGCTGTGGTCAATGTGGGAAGAGTTTTGGTCAATTTTGCCATCTGGTATCACACGAGAGAACACACACAGGAGAGAAACCTTATAGCTGTGGTCAATGTGGGAAGAGATGTTCTACATCTGGCAATCTGACTATACACCAGAGAATACACACAGGTGAGAAACCTTATAGCTGTGATCAATGTGGGATGAGTTTTGGTCAATCTGGAGAGCTGACAGTGCACAAGAGAATACACACAGGAGAGAAATCTTACAGCTGTGATCAATGTGGAAAGAGTTATTCTACACCTGGCTCTCTGGCTCTGCACCAGAGAACACACACAGGAGAGAAACCTTATAGCTGTGGTCAATGTGGGAAGAGTTTTGTTCGATCTTGCCATCTGGTATCACACCAGAGAATACACACAGGAGAGAAACCTTATAGCTGTGGTCAATGTGGGAAGAGATGTTCTACATCTGGCAATCTGACTGTACACCAGAGAATACACACAGGAGAGAAACCTTATAGCTGTGATCAATGTGGGAAGAGTTTTGGTCAATCTGGAGAGCTGACAGTGCACAAGAGAATACACACAGGAGAGAAACCTTACAGCTGTGATCAATGTGGAAAGAGTTATTCTACACCTGGCTCTCTGGCTCTGCACCAGAGAACACACACAGGAGAGAAACCTTATCGCTGTGGTCAATGTGGGAAGAGTTTTGTTCGATCTTGCCATCTGGTATCACACCAGAGAATACACACAGGAGAGAAATCTTATAGCTGTGGTCAATGTGGGAAGAGTTTTTCTTCTTCAGGCTATCTAACTATACACCATAGAATACACACAGGAGAGAAACCTTATAGCTGTGGTCAATGTGGGAAGAGTTTTTCTTCTTCAGGCTATCTAACTATACACCAGAGAACACACACAGGAGAGAAACCTCTTAGCTGTGACCAGAGATAATCTGATAAAAGATCTCTGATCAAGTATCAGAAAATGTATATATGAAGGAGTTGTTTCATGATATCAATGAATTAATGTCACAATGTAGAATGTTTTAACATTGTAGTAGGAGTGTTTTAATATCTCAATGTAGAATGTTTTAATATATAGCATATTAATATACTCTGCAGTCAGTCAGTCACAATGTAGAACCCTAAACGTTTGCCCACTTATCAATTGGTTTCAACATGATATGGATATTAGCCTCAGGGGGGAAATCCAGGCTCTGAATTGAAAGAGTACTATTTATGTGATTTAACACAAAGTGACTAACAAAAAACGAGTTGTCCTCTAACCAGTGATGTACACATTATTCCCAGAATCAACTGATTTCAACATAATATCGATGAGTTAAGACAAATAAGTGTTGTGTTCCTTTGTTTAGTGACCCCTAAATTTAAATGCATCACTCCAAAATGTAGCTGACTGTCTTCTGCAGGTTGTCCTCTAACCAGTGAGCTAAAAGATATCTCCCATTTCCATGTGGTTTTTTGTTGTTGTTAGTTTCAACAGCACGAACAACCTGATTTCTCCCCTAATCGATATCAGTGCTTTATTGCTACTTGTCAAAACAACAGTGTTTTTGGTGCTTGTGCAGTTTATAAGGAGCTTGTTTTAAAAAAGACAATTATTGTGGCAGATGTTTGTGTATATACCACACGTTAGGATTTCAATTTATCCCAAACTGTTTCTGCATATTGGTTATTGATTTGGACACGTTAAAACTGTGTTTTGACATTGGGGCTATCCCACCTAGCAAAATGTAATTGAAAAGCCGTTGAAAATAATACTATGCAATCAAATATTTCATGTTTACATTTCATGTAACATTTAGTAATGAAAATTATTCATGCAACCAACTGACAGTTTTTTGGGTACAATTATATTGACATTGTTGCCCTGTTTTTATAATATCAGGGTTCATTCTCTCATGTGCCAAACCAAATGTACTAGAGCATGACATTGGGGACTGGGCCCCGATCCAACAACATGCCTATCTAGTGAACCCTGAAAAGAGAGAGAAGCTCTGCAGTGAGGTGGAAAGTTACTACGGATATTGCAGGAGTTTCCTCTTGAAATCAGACATGTCCGTGGTGAGAACAGGAGTTGGTTGCTGATTGTCTCAAGGGGGGCAGTCAAAATGTTTTGCGTTTAGCCAGTGCGTTGCCATGGATCACAATTTATTTTGACTGCACGTTTTTCCGTATTGGAGATGAGTTTTGTTTGGGCTCGTTCCAAAGGGACGAGAGTTCTAGAAGCTATAGAAAGAAAAATCTTTGTGGGAATAATAAAAAATAAATATTGTTTTTAATTGTTTGCCAGTAGACAGACACCATGTTTATATTGGTGACGGTGAAGCATTGTAGTTGATTATAATGTGAAATGGAAGTTGTTTTCTGTTGTTGGTGAGCAAACCCTTAAGGTGTTAGTTAGTCTTTTGGTTTTTCCATTTATGTTTTGAGGTTGGACTTTAGCTCGTATAGGTCGTTAGCACGTAGGACGCACTGATAAGTGTCACCTCGTTAGTCAGTGTGTGTTACACCTGTGCTGACTTGTCCATCTCATTAGTGGGAAGGTGTTTCACCTGAGCTGGTCCAGGTTCTATTTAAGAGTGTCTGGCCCAGTGCTCCAGTTGTCTTGATAGATGTGGAGAGTCAACACCTTTAGTTGCTCCACCTTTTTGGTTTGCTTCCTGTGTTTAAGTTTGGTGTGAATTTTTTTCTTTTGTTTGCTTCTTCTTGGGCAGATTTAGTGGGTCTCATGGTGGGTGTCTTTTAGGTCCCAGTTGTTGTTACTAGTCAACTTTCAGTCGACAACCCCATAGTGTCTTTGAGAACCCCTCCTAAAAAACAAGCTTTTATTTTGGGTTGGATATTGCATGAAATTAGTGTTTAAATCAATGGCATTTCCTTAGAATGCTCATTGGTCTTTCAGTTAATCTTCTGTTTTTTTATCCTGTTATTTTTGTGTACTAAATATTTTAGTTTATTTTCATTGTTTTCTCCTGTGAAGCCATTGTGTTGCATCCATGTCTGAAATGTGCTGTATAAATAAAGCTTGATTTGATTTTAAGAAATGAACCCAATGACTGACCAATCAACAGACTCTTGGTCCATCTTTGTATGAAAATCAGTCTCAATCCCACTTTTCCAGCCTGCTGAAGGCGTGGTGGAGTGGTAAACACCACCCCCGGCTCTACCAGGGGCTTGAGGTGGTCTCCCACAGCTCTGCTAGTGGAGTGGTAAACACCACCCCCGGCTCTACCGGGGGCTTGAGGTGGTCTCCCACAGCTCTGCTTATGGAGTGGTAAACACCACCCCCGGCTCTACCGGGGGCTTGAGGTGGTCTCCCACAGCTCTGCTGGTGGAGTGGTAAACACCACCCCCGGCTCTACCGGGGGCTTGAGGTGGTCTCCCACAGCTCTGCTGGTGGAGTGGTAAACACCACCCCCGGCTCTACCGGGGGCTTGAGGTGGTCTCCCACAGCTCTGCTGGTGGAGTGGTAAACACCACCCCCGGCTCTACCGGGGGCTTGAGGTGGTCTCCCACAGCTCTGCTGGTGGAGTGGTAAACACCACCCCCGGCTCTACCGGGGGCTTGAGGTGGTCTCCCACAGCTCTGCTGGTGGAGTGGTAAACACCACCCCCGGCTCTACCGGGGGCTTGAGGTGGTCTCCCACAGCTCTGCTGGTGGAGTGGTAAACACCACCCCCGGCTCTACCGGGGGCTTGAGGTGGTCTCCCACAGCTCTGCTGGTGGAGTGGTAAACACCACCCCCGGCTCTACCAGGGGCTTGAGGTGGTCTCCCACAGCTCTGCTTATGTCATGTTCTGTGGCCTTGCCATTCAATTTCTTGACTGCCCCTGTAACACAGAAACACATTTAGTCATATTATATAAAACATTCAAAGTAATGGATATGGAGCATCTAC
The DNA here is from genome assembly GCF_016432855.1 of Salvelinus namaycush. NCBI lineage: Eukaryota > Metazoa > Chordata > Actinopteri > Salmoniformes > Salmonidae > Salvelinus > Salvelinus namaycush. The sequence continues at coordinate 14,315 of NW_024058909.1, forward strand.
AGCCTCAGTTACACCTGGCACCTAAATGTGACTTCTCATCTGATCACTCTAAGCTGTATTAGGTTCAGATCTACCAGGATGGGCCTTTGACATAGTCTGGATGCAGTCAGGCCACTGAATATGCATCAGCAATGTAAAGAGATGGGATGAATGAGTGGGGAAAAGTACATTTGACACAAATTACTAACATAATATCAAAGAACAAATGTGTGTGCCCGAGGGGAAATTAACTCTCCTACAGCCGAAATGGGTGAGAAATGACACCAATATCAGTGGACATTTTGCACTAATGTAAATAAACATAGATGATGGAACATATTCCCTTTTGCTGACGTGATGCACCCCTGTACCTGTACACAGCCAATCTGTAAATAGCGACTACCTCATCCCCATGTTATTACTTGCTCTTTTGCACCCCAGTATCTCTACTTGCACGTCATCATCTACACATCTATCACTCTAGTATTAATGCTAAATTGTAATTATTTTCGCCTCCAGGGCCTATTTATTATCTCCCTACTCTTCTACATTTGCACACACTACATAGATTTTTCAATTTTTCTTTTGTACATTTGTTTACGTGTGTTATTGTTTGTGTCGCACTGAGAACTAAATGAGAACTTGTTCTCAACTGGCCTACCTGGTTAAATAAATAAAAAATGGGACATAAATATTTACCATCTAAACCATGTGTGACCTCTCACCTCTCTGGCTGTAGAAGTGTTCTTCCTAACCAGTCCCTCAACAGCTCTCTGACTGAGCTCCACCCTCACTGGGTCTTCAGAGGAGAGGAAGACTGAGGAGGGATGAATGGATCAGTCAGTCAATAAAGTGTAGAGCTGCTATCTGACAAAATCACTATTTTAGTAGTTCATTAAAGTAAATAAGGCTTTATGACTGCTGAATACCAACTATCAAACACTTAGATCATGTATTTTCAGGTAGAGATAAATCCTTGGGACTTCCCTAGCCCATTGAAGTTGACATTTAAAATGGTTAAGGTAAGGGTTATGGTTAGGGTTTAGGGTAGTGATGTCCCAAGGATTCCAGATAGCATTGACCATTGCACATTCTTCTGTCTCTTTTACATAGCAGGTGTAAAAGAAACACAGACAAGACAAGTAGGCACGCAATGGATTATGGTCATTGTAGTTAATTATGTTTTATGTGCTAAATTATGTTGAATATTGGCCTGTTGGAAACTACAACTCTACTTCATCACACAGTTCAGGCTGGATCTGATTTATCTCTAGAGAAACTACAACTCCCTACTACATCACAGTTCAGGCTGGGTTTGATTTATCTCTGTGTTGTGAGGGAAAAATCTATGTTAACCTCTTTAACTTTATACGACTTCTAATGTGTTGAAGGATCTCTTTAAGGTTGAGAAGTTTATGTGTATGTTTGTGTGGGTCTGTAACCACACCAACAATGATAAACTAGATCCATTCTGTTGTTGATTTACTTCTGTGTTTTGAGTCGTTGTCCTGTTGCATCACCCAACTTCTGTTGAGCTTCAATTGGCGGACAGACAGCCTAACATTCTCCTGCAAAATGTCTTGATATACTTGGGAATTCATTTTTCCGTCGATGACAGCAAGCTGTCCAGACCCTGAGGCAGCAAAGCAGCCCCAAACCATGATGCTCCCTCCACCAGACTTTACAGTTGGGACGAGGCTTTGATGTTGGTGTGCTGTGCCTTTTGTTCTCCACACATAGTGTTGTGTGTTTAAAGAAAATAAGGCTTTATGACTGCTGAATACCAACTATCAATCACTTAGATCATGTATTTTCAGGTAGAGATACATCCTTGGGATGTCCCTAGCCCGTTGAAGTTTACATTTAAAATGGTTAAGGTTAGGGGTTATGGTTAGGGGTTAGGGTAGGGAAGTCCCAAGGATCCCGGATAGCATTGACCATTGTGCCTTCTTCTGTCTCTTTTACATAGCAGGTGATGAGTTCTGACTTCTGAACTTTTAAATATGAAATATCCTTATTATGTGAAATTGAATGAAACAATAATGTATGTTGATGCTAATATGATGTACAATATTCCATGATGTTTCTATATGATAACAATAGAGTAATATATTTAATATGATGTACAATATTCCATGATGTTTCTATATGATAACAATAGAGTAATATATTTAATATGATGTACAATATTCCATGATGTTTCTATATGATAACAATAGAGTAATATATTTAATATGATGTACAATATTCCATGATGTTTCTATGTGATAACAATAGAGTAATATATTTAATAGGCCATATAGTATTTTTTAACAGTTTCACTAATACATTTGTATTAACTTAATCATTATCATTCAACGTCAGTTCACCGTCTCATCTCATACTGTATTGGAGCAGCAGCAGCTGACTGCCCGGTTCAACGTCAGTTCACCGTCTCACCTCATACTGTATTGGAGCAGCAGCAGCTGACTGCCCTGTTCAACATCAGTTCACTGTCTCACCTCATACTGTATTGGAGCAGCAGCAGCTGACTGCCCAGTTCACCGTCTCACCTCATACTGTATTGGAGCTGCAGCAGCTGACTGCCCAGTTCAACATCAGTTCACCGTCTCACCTCATACTGTATTGGAGCAGCAGCAGCTGACTGCCCGGTTCAACATCAGTTCACCGTCTCACCTCATACTGTATTGGAGCAGCAGCAGCTGACTGCCCGGTTCAACGTCAGTTCATCGTCTCACCTCATACTGTATTGGAGCAGCAGCAGCTGACTGCCCGGTTCAACGTCAGTTCACCGTCTCACCTCATACTGTATTGGAGCAGCAGCAGCTGACTTGATGGTTGATGCTAATCATCATGTGTTGAATCTTAGAGTAAATAGAGCCGACTACAACTCTAAAAATGAAGGGTTCAACTGGAGTTGTCCTCAGATCCCCTAAGAACCATAGGGTTCTTGGTCAATGAAAAACAGCCCCAAAAGGTTCTTCAAAGAACTTGTTAGAAGGTGGGTTCATCGAGGAACCTCCGTTGTTGCTGGACTTCTTCCGGGAACTTCGCAATTACAACTGAAAACGATGGTGACAAGTTTGGATGCGACAACAGTTAAAAAGGTTAAGTTGGGTTGATGTTTGGCTCTGAATATGTCTCGAAATAACTTATTATAATAATATAACATACTAATAATGAATAACGAAGACAATTATGGTTTTCTGTGAAAATCTTCCATAACGTTACTATAGCTAATGTAAGAAATTGTAATAGAGACTGGAAACTAGTAATAACAACATTTCAACATAAGCCATCTTTTATACAAAATACACATACTCCTCATTTCTCTTGGACATATGCTGGACTTATTAAGATGACAACCACAGACACACACAACTCCCCTCCCCCATGACAATCACAGACACACACAACTCAAGGTTGGAGCACCAAACAAAGAACTATCTCAGGAACCAATGAAACGTTGACACCAGGCCTGATCAGGACTACCCAAGACCCAGATCGACCAATCGGAAGGCCAGACTACCAGATCAACCTACTTTGCTTGTTGTCTATATAAAACTGTACAACTGTTTAAACTACCTCTTTTCCGGACGATTTCATACGAATCAGACAGAAAGAGCCGTGCCGCACGCTTTGCCTAATATTTTTACACTTGAATAAATCTGCCTTATTATAAAATTATACACCTCGTCCTATGTCTCCTCTTGTTCTCCTGTCTCCAGTAAAACGTTTTATCAACAGAAACTTGGTAAGCAGAGGATGGTAAAGACATCTTTGAATTCGGCCCAATAGAAAATTGATCGGACAGGAGACGAGGGGGAGAAAGATTCCAGAGGAGAGGTGACCTTTTCGAGGGAAAATCGCGATTCAACTCACCCAGGAAACTGATCAGAGAGCTCGAAACTAAAAGGTAAGCAGATGCCTGTTTAATCAAAATCTGTATATTGTATTATAGCCAATATCTAAATTATGATCAGGAGTACTTGGGTGAGTGTGAATTGTGTTAAATTTATGTGGAATTGTTTAGAATCTAAGGCATTGTGTAAAGATATTTGCGAAGTATAAAATCAAGTCGTATTAGTAATCTGGAACTAGTTGAATTGTTCTTCAACTAGGAGTATCGGGGATAAATCTAAGCTTGATGAAGTGTTGAAATGTAATGTGATCTGTTCAAGTCGTATTAGTAATCTGGAACTAGTTGAATTGTTCTTCAACTAGGAGTATCGGGGATAAATCTAAGCTTGATGAAGTGTTGAAATGTAATGTGATCTGTTCAAGTCGTATTAGTAATCTGGGGCTAGTGGAAATGGCACCCCACTAGGAGCATCGGTGATAAATCTAAGCTTGGCGTTTTGGGATTCAAGTCGCATTAGTAATCTGGGACTAGTTGAAACATTTTTCAACTAGGAGCATCGGTGATAAATCTAAGCTTGAACTAGGAGTAATGGTATTAAACCTGAAACTCTCCAAATTAATGTGCGTGATTGAGCGTTCCACGAGATCTATTGCTACTAATTAGCTATATGCTAAGTTCAGGCTGTGTTTATAGTGACCGCCGAGTCAGAATGTGTGTGCCGCGGTGAAGCAGCCATTTACGGTTGATGAGTTGACCTGGTTTTTCCCTCTTGTGCTGTTGGTAAATCCTTAAGGGTTAGAATTAATTTGACAATTATTTTAGAAGCGCTTGAATTACTAGTATATTGTTCCCAAAGGAAATTTCTGAAATGTTTTGGCAAAGTATTTAATTAATCGAAAAAAAGTTCAAATTAATCGAAAAAGTTAAAAGCAATAATAACTTTCGAATAAAAGATCTTATAATTGCCATTCCAATTATATCAGGAGCGCTTGAATTCATTAGTATATTGTTCCCAAAGGAAACTTCAGAAATATTTTGCCAAAGTATTTAATTAATTGAATAAGCGAAAAGCAATAATATATTTTTTTAATATAAGTACCTAAAATTGTCATTCCAATTATATCAGGAGCGCGTGAATATATTCGTATATTGTTTCAAAAAGATATAGCTGAAATATTGTTGGAAAACGAAAATAATTCATCGAATACACGGTAATAAAATTCTTTGTGCACGCGGGTCGGACACGAGATTGGTGGGTGTTAGAGAAGAAAAAAAAAATACATCGCTGGTTTCGATCAGTGACGGGCTAAAGTATACAAAGATAATAATAGACCCAGACATAGCTTAACGACAAAATGACCACGACTATCGTCCCCAAACACAAATTCAATGAATATTTAGATCAGAGAATGAAAGACAGAGCAGGCGGGAGATTACATTACAAGGCCGTTAAAAGAATTTGGGAAGAAGTGAGGCTAAAATGGACGCAAGCAGGTTTCCTTAGTGGAGTCGCCCCATCAAAAGGGCAACTCCTCACTATGGAGAAAGAATTGGAGGAAGCAGTGAAGCAAGGGATAGAATGTGAAGTTGAGAAGAATAAGAGTCACTTATTTAAAAAGGAAGGAACAAAGCAAAGGGAAAAGGCAGAGGCTGAGATGAAAATAGGATTATGGGCAATTGAAGAAATTAGGAGAGCTCTCCCTTACAGGAAACCTGACACGATGGGGGTGGTCACTGGAGCACCAACTGACACCAAAGAGGGCAGGCCCAACAATAATGATGCCCCACCTACCACCACAGCAACCCCATCGGCCCCCACCCATCTATACCCAGAACTGCCACAGGGAGAGAAAAAAACACCACCTCCCTATTTTCAAAATCCATTCACTCACCTCCCTCAAAACCCCTTTCTGACCCCTGCTGTGGTACAGGCACCAGTGTTTGTGGTGCATGAAGGACACCTAAAAGGAAGCATGACTTTGGGGATCCAAGAAGGGCAACTCGTGTGTGAAGAGAGGCCTGATCATCAAGACAGGGAGGAAAGGGATAGAGCATACACACAGGGACGTGGGGGGGGTTCGAACTCCGCCTCACTACAGGGACACGGTGAGTCTCTATCAACCTACCCACAAGGACGGGGTGGCGGGTCTCAACCAGGCCCTTTGAAGAGAGAAGACAGAGAGCTGATTCAGTTCTCTTCCACTCCAAACCCAGACTGGTTCAGAAACAGAACACGGGGGGATAGTCAAATAGTCACTGAAGGGTCATGGTCGCCACCAGGACAATGTTCCTCTGGGGCCTCTTTAAGAGGGAACCACAGCAAGGACGATGAAGGTGGGAACAGAACAGGACAAGATGAAGAGGAGGAGGAGCGAGACCTCAGGGAGTCACTGGCACGGGCCAGATCTATGATAGAAGATGCTGAACGTGGAGAGGGCTCGTACCATATAAAAGGGGTAATGATGGGGAAGGTGACGGATTTGGTCGAACCTATTAGACAGTCCGTTCGTCTCAGGGAACAGAACAGCAGAGGTGTCTCGTCCAGGGCAGACTGGGATCCCCAATATGGAGGACGAGGAGGGTCTGAGATGCAGATGCCGTTGAGACCCACTCCGGACGGAGGGCATGAAGAATACCAACCCTGGAAAATAACAGACCTTGCCACTTTGATGGGACAGTTACCCAGCCTGCATGGGGGTGCCTCTGCATGGCTCCTTCAACTGCAAACACTGACGTCAGGCCTACGGCTCTGTCTAGGTGACATGAGGGCCCTTCTGGCTAGAGCAACAGACCATACCACCATGAGTGCTCTGATAAGAGAGGCAGATCTTGCCACAGCCCCGGCTGCACTGGCCCAGGAAGACTTCCGAGCAGAATTGTGGGCAGTGTTGAGAAGGGCATATCCCACAGAACGAAACCATGCAACCCTTTCATCATTCACCATCAATCCAGGGGAACAACCGGCAGCCTACTTAGACAGAGCGAAGACCACATGGAGAACTGTTCATGAAGAACCATATGACCATACTGGCACCACGGTCAGCATGTGGAAGGAGATGGTGGTGAGCGGCGCTCCAATTGAGGTCCGAACTAAACTTAGGGCCACGGTGGGGTTAATGGCACTTCCCCAGGCTCAGTTCAATTCCCATGTGCATCACCACATCACCCAATACAATAAGGATAAGGGAGGGGCTGAAACACAAGTCCAGTCCCTACAGGTACAACTTTTGAAACTACAATTGAAAGAGGCCCAGAAAGGAGAAAAACCCAAGAAACAGATGGTGGCTGAAGATCAACCAGACATCTCACAAATCATTGAAAAAACGGTTTCACAAATGATACAGCAACAACAACCCCCCATGTCAACCCCACAGGGACCTAACCTACCATCACAACTCCTGGATCAGCCATTACCCATGGTCACCCCACCATACTATCAACCAACACAACAAGGTTATCCTTCAACATGGGGACAACAACCACGTTACCCATCACCCTGGGGGACAGGACAAGCACGACCAATGAACTGCTACAATTGTAAACAAATTGGACATATGGCACGTCAGTGCCCATACCCATTGACACCGACCCAACATTACTGGATGGCCAATCGGGCACTACAAACCACCCCAAGAGGACGTGGAGGAGTCAGGCCAATGATGTACCAACCACGTGCAGCCCAGCAACCTGCATACAATCACCCAAATCCAGACCCAAATCAGCAACCACCTCCTCCCTTTCAGGGCATGTCAGATGAATATGCCCCATGGCCCTGAAGCTGCCCACCACCACAGAACGAGAATGGGGGTCAACATTTTCCACTACACACCGAACCAACTATCATGTGTGAGGTGGAGGGAGTGACCCACCAATTTTTGGTAGATACAGGATGTACGTATTCTGCCATAAGATCTCGTCAACCACTCTCTTCGGAAACAATACAGGTGGTGGGGGTATCAGGAACACCCGAAGCACAAAACAAGACCATTCCATTGCTTTTCTCATGGGGCCCTTCCAATTTGAAGCATCAGTTCCTATACTGTCCCAATTGTCCAATCAACCTCCTAGGAAGGGATCTACTATGCAAACTGAAATGTTCAATTTACCTTACTGAGAAGGGCGTGGAGGTCTCCATTGATCCTATTCCCTCAACACCTGCCCACCCCGTCAGTGTACTGATGTTACATATCATCCCAACCCCTGTGTTGTCAGCAACACAAGAAATCTATTGGCTAAAATGCATTGAGACAGGTCCTGGGACCCCGGAGGTCCAGTTTAAGTTCAATCAACTGAAATCACAGATCTATGCATTACACCCATACAAGACCCCACAAGCTGAAATTCACTGTACATTGAATGTGACAGACAATGACGTGAACACATACACCGATGACTGGGATGAGAACATGATGCACCTAACGCCATCCATCAGGTGTTGCACCATTGTGTGTGGACAAGAGGGGGTGGCAGCACCAGTCATCCTACCACCTCATTTGAAATCCTGGTACCTACTAGGGGAGGAGTCAGCTCCCCATGTTACACTGGCAGTGGGTAACGGTTTTGAAGCAAGGAGCCTGGGCCCTATGATCAGACGAGCATCCAAACTTCAGTGGGAACCCACCCAAACACCGGGAATACACAAGGCCACCACTGAAAACATGTGGAGGTTCATGACTGTTGACACTGAAGAACACTGTCTTCCAGAACGACTGACCCTGCCAAGACACCATGGTAAGCCATACACCGACCACCCATCTACCAAAGCATTGATCTCCACCATAGATGAAAGGTTATGGACTCACACCCCTTTTGATGTGGGCCAACTACAGGTGGCACCGGTCACCATCACCCTACTAAATCCAGATCAAATACCTATCTACCGAACTCAATACCGTTTGAAACCCGAACAGATCATGGGGATCGAACCGACCATTGATGGGTTACTGAGAGCACAGGTTATCTATCGAACTGTATCTCCATGGAACACGCCGATTCTACCAGTGCTGAAAGCCGGAGGAGAAACATACCGGATGGTTCAAGACTTCCGAGCAGTAAATGACGTTACTGCACCTATAGACCTACCTGTCCCTGACCCTCACATCACTCTGAGCAATCTGTCTCCAAAACACCAATACTTCACGGTGGTGGATCTGGCTAATGCTTTCTTCAGCATCCCACTTGATGAAGCCTCTCAGCCACTCTTTGCTTTCACGTATGAACATCAACAGTACACTTATTTTGTTCTTCCACAGGGTTATAGGTGTTCACCCGGAATATTCAATCATATCCTTAAGACACACCTGGCAGAGTTGAAAATCCCAGAAGGTGTGATACTGATCCAATATGTAGATGACCTTTTGCTGGGGGCTCCCACGTCTGATCTCTGTCTACAGATGACAAAAACATTTCTGGACTTTCTGGCCGTCAAAGGATACAAAGTCAAAATGAGCAAAGTCCAGACCTGTCGCAGAACTGTCCTTTTCCTTGGCAGAGAAATCTCAGGAGAAGGAGCAGGACTCTCCAAAAGCCACAGAGACTCGATACTTCATCATCCACGCCCCATCACGGTGTCGGGAATGTTGTCTTTCCTTGGCTTGACAGGGTACAGCCGAACACACATCCCAGACTACACTGCCAGAACTGAGCCACTGAGAGAAATAGTGCGAGAGGCGGGATCAAGGAACCTACACTCGTCATTGACATGGACCACTGAAGCATCAAAGGCGTTTGCACTCTTGAAAACAGATCTCTCAGTGGCAGCAGCATTGACATCACCTGACTACAAAAACAAATTCCATCTGGATGTTTCTGAAAAGGAAGGATTCACATCATCCATCCTTTTTCAGAAACAAGAGGGGGAGAGAAGAGTGTTGATGTATCACTCCTCCAAATTGGACCACATTGAAGTAGGACAAACCACGTGTTCCAGGTATGTGGCTCCAGTGGCAAAAGCTATTGGAAAAACAGCCCACATGATAATGTGCCATCCATTGGAAATCCACACCCACCATGGGGTTGCAGCATATCTGATGAGCAAAGAATTCACGTTCAGCGCTGAAAGAAAAACGAAAATCCAGAATAAATGCACACAATCACACATCACATTTGTCAACACTGACAAAAACATGGCAGACGCACTCAATGCTGAAGAAGGTCTGCCCCACTCCTGTGCAGAAAGAGCTGCACAAGAACTGAAACTGAGACCTGACCTGGGGAACGAACCACTCACCAACCCGGACCTATGGTTATACACAGATGGATGCTGCTATAGAGGAGAGGAAGGGAACATAGCAGCATACGCAATGGTGCAGCAGCTCCCGGATAGATCACATGTGACTTTGGAATCTGCCATCATCACACACCTGCATCAGCCCAGTTAGCTGAAATCATAGGGTTGACACAAGCTCTGGAAAGAGCTGAAGGAAAGACTGTAAACATCTACACCGACTCAGCGTATGCTCATGGAGCAGTCCATACTGATGGACCACAATGGGTTAGCAGGACATCAGCATAGATTACACAGATATGGGGCAAGACAATGTGACAAATGGAAAAAGGTACCTGTTAGTTATGGTAGACAGGTTCTCTAAATGGGTTGAGGCAATACCAACAGCAAGGGAGGATGCAAAATAGGTCATTAAGTGGCTGCAAACCGAACTCATACCAAGGTATGGAGTTCCAAGGCAAATCCGATCCGACAAACGGGTCCCATTTCAGTAACCAACACCTGAGACAGGTGGAGGAAAGATTGGGTATTGTGCACAAGTTTGGGTTAGTGTACAGGCCACAATCTCATAAGTCTCGTGGAACGCGCCAATCAAATGTATGTGCAGGTTTGAAGTTGATTTGGGTTGAAGTCCTGCCCCTGGCGTTGCTGGCCATGAGAGCCTCTCCAGGTGCAGGCACCCATCTCTCTCCTCATGAGACAATGGCTGGAGGAGTCATGCTTGGTCCACCAAGAGAGGGAGGTCATATGCCCGCCCTTGATGTACAACAAATTGTAATGTCTGATAATTGACGGAACTTTCTGCAGCTCTCTCCACACAGATTCACAAGGTCCAAGAACGGGAGCTGACCGGAGATCCGCCACCACTGAAGGTAAAAAATTGGTGACCGGGTGGGGTTAAAGTCCACAAGAGAAAGTGGCTAGAACCCAGGTGGACTGGACTGTACGAAGTGAGGGAGGTTACTTCACACTCAGTCCAGGTCAAAGGTAAATCAGGCGCACCTTGGCACCACCTCACACATTGCACTCCAGCCCCAATCCCTTCTAGAACACTGACAGAAGTCAGAGCTGAATTAAACAGCTTAAATTCGATTCCAAATGAAGACATTCCTGACTCAGGGCATCAAACTCCGCCTCCCCTGATAAAGGAACATCGCCCAGTTAGAGGGACATTTCTCCCTCCCTGGGCAAGGCTAGGGATATCTGGCCCCTTATTTGTGATATTCCTACTGATATTTGGGGTGTCCCTGGGCACTTTCACATGGTTAATAGAATAACTATAACCGGATCCCCATGGATGTATGTCACGGACACTCTAGTCTAACTAGGTAATAATAGATTTAAAAAAATTAAAAAATTAAAATTTAGAAAACAATAGTTAAAATAAGAAACTAATATGGCTCAAATTGAGACGGTTGAATAAGAGTGGGTGGAGAGCTGTGCAGAGAATGGACAGAAGATGGCAGTATTGCAGCACCCAACGGTCTCCCAGCCGACGGGGAGCCTGGTTGAATGCTGGTGACATAATTTTGTTTTTTGGAGTAAACATTAAGGTTAAGGGTTTCCGTGTTCCCAGAGATAAGATATCTTAAAAGAATACACTCATATTGGAATAGGAGTTTTACTTTCTGAGTTTTATTTAGGCAAGGGACTTTGAGAAGATAAAGGGTTCTTTTGGTATGTCTAGATATGGTATGGAACACGAATGTAGGTGTAACCTTTTGACCTATTTTCTGTTTTCGTTGCATTTTCCGGTGACTTGATCACTCACGGGGAAATGTAGTGAGAATAATGAAATTGTGTCATTTGGGATACTAGTTTTGAGGTAAATTGATTATAATAGAGTTTATAACTCTTGACCATAAGGTAAGCATTTGTATTGGCCATTAGAAGATAGAGATAGGTTTATTAAGGTTATGTAAGGACTTTAGAGATTGACACTATAAGACATCTTGTTATTTTTAAATCCATGATTTCAGATAAAGTCGAAACAGTGAGACACTTAGTTAATATTGCAAAGGAACACATAGTTGTTATTGACTATTATTAGAAAAAGGCAGACAGAGGGGTCTACCCCGCACTGTTGAGACCTTGAAGGTTTGAGAGCAGAGTGAAGAGGGTGGACCAGGAAATGAGCAAGGTAGGCTGTGAAATAAGATAGGAGAGAAAGGGGTTAACATATATAAGCAGCACAGATACATTTCAAAGTAGATAAGTCACTTGACAGAGAATTGGAAAAGAATAGATATGAATGTACGCCCAAGGGAGAATTGGATATGCGGCGAATAAAAGGGACGTTCCTATAATATGATGTACTAAGTCATTATTTAGAGTAGGTAAGGTTGATACCTGGCCAGAGCCAGGTATCAAACGGGGGAGGGTACATTGTGGTCTAGGAAAGGATGGGGCCTATTGGATAATAAACTTATTTAAAATTAAAAATTTCTAGCTAAAAAAATAGGCATAGAAGTTAAATATATAATCAGAAAGAACAAATGAGAAACTGTTTGTTAACCAAACCTGTATGTCCAAGAGTTTATGCATTGCAGGTGAATTAAGGGAGAAGGTGAATCACTCGACCTGGGGGCATATCGCACTTGGAGGGTGAGACACACTGACACTGCCGAATGATCACAGAGTTAAGGAGAAGAACCGTTGCTAATAGAGCTCGGGGATCAACTCCTTAATGAAGAATCCCTGACCCCGACCTCTCAACACTGTGTACGTTCATAGAAGTGAAAGTGTTGTTTGATCTCTGGCTGATGATGTGTTCTCTGGGAGAGGGTGGGGTTTTACAGGACTGCTTGTAGTCCTGAGCTGTCTGATTAGGATACGATGGGGATGTTACCATCGCAGTGCTGCCAGAACCACCACCAGTTCCAACGGACCAGGGTTCAGCCGGCCTCCTCCACCACTTCAAGACCAAGTCCCACGCCATCACCTAAGCTCTCCAATCTGGTACAGATAATAAATATAAAAGACATCTCAGATAGTGAACATTTGGGGACTGAAACTGGTTATGAGGAAAGGGAGAATATGTGGTTGGCCTACAAAACACTTAATAGAAAGGACTGTGTCGTATGTGGACATGCCAGACCTATTCTGGCTGCTCACCCATTTGTCCTAAGTAATGGGGAAGGTTGGATGTGCATATTGGAAAGTTCAAGCCAAATTCAACCCTGTGTAAAACTCTGAGTCTTGTGTTCCCAGAAGTCCCTCCCCAGAAGGTACCATGGGGAGTTAAGGCATATGGGGGATATAACAGCTGTATCACTGGTACAGGTAGAGGTATAGACTATGGAAGGCTCCCTACTATTACCTGCATCACTAATGCCACTATTAACTAGAGGTGTTGCTGATGTATGGTGGATGTGTGGACCTGCCAGGCGGTTGACCCCATTTTGAAAGGAAATTGTCGTTGCACATGTGTTTTGGCCAGTCTGATACCACCATTGCCTATTATTGAGGTTATAGCTAACCAACTTCTGGGAGCTGCACATGACACAGAGACTCGGTACCAACCCAGGAGACGGCAGAACCGTGACGCTCCTTGGTCCGAGGGTACAGATAACATGCACACCAACCTGTTGGGGTCCCAATAGGGGTCCCCCACGAATTCCAGACATTAAACAGGAATGATGGCCTGTGGCATCTGATGCCCATCATTGGCCCAGCTATTGTTGATGCTAAAACAAAAGGTCTGGATCAATTATATCTACTATAATTAATGATGATTTGTTAAACACACCCACACAGGACTTACAGGGATGGCTGAACAATTGGATGCTACCTCTCAAACCAGTAGACACAATAGACTAACACTGGACATAAGTCTGGCCAACCAGGGAGGTGTATGTAAAAAGATTGTAGAACAGTGTTGCACGTTTGTTCCTAACAATACTAGTCCGGATGGGAGCATTTCAAAAGCTCTGAGTGGGTTGGCAAGGTTATCAGTGGAGATGAAGGGTCTTGCAGGTGTGGAGGAGAGTGGACTGTTCCCCTGGCTGGGTGGTTGTTTTGGTAAGTACACTGCAATGATGATTACTGGATTTCTGACACTAGTTGTTGTTTTTCATTTCTGTGTTGCCTGTATCATACCTTGTTTGAAGAAGTTTGTTACAGATGTGTAAGGGGCCTCTGGTATGATGCCGTTGCTTGATGCTCCAGTTGGAGAGGCTGATACGAAAACAAGCTTCCGCAGGAGAGTGGGCTGACAGAGGAGGACCCTTGGTTTGCTGTAGATGATGTTGTTGAATGAATAAAAAGTGATGTTTGTCCTCCCTGTTGTGAAGGTTTGAAGTTCCCGGGTGGCGACGAGCCCACCTGGTACAGGTTGTATAGAGGGATGGACCTGAGGGTTTAACATATTCTCGTTTTTTGGTTTACTAATGTGTGGTTGGCCACTCCAGGTGTAGTTATTGGAGTGGTCTCCTTTTTGGTCCTTGCTCATTTACGACTCAACTTACATTGATGCTATTGGTGTCCCTAGGGGGTGCCAGATGAATATAAACTGGTGGACCAAGTGACAGCTGGGTTTGAATCTTCTGTCTGTTGGTGGTGTACAGTTAGTAAAAATGTGGACAGAATTAACTACATTCATTTTAATGTCCAGAAACTGGGCAATTGGACTCAACAAGGCTTCGAGGCGGTCCATGGACAATTGGCAGCTACGTCCCTGATGGCATTTCAAAATAGAATCGCGGTTGATATGTTATTGGCTGAACGGGGGGGGGTCTGTGCAATGTTTGGTGAACAGTGTTGTACTTTCATTCCCAATAACACAGCTACGGATGGGAGTCTGACTGTAGCATTGGAGAGACTTCGTACCCTTAATGGTAAGATGAAACAGCATTCTGGAGTGGACACTTCTATGTGGGACTCATGGATGGATGCTTTTGGTAAATATAAGACGCTGGTTTCCTTCATCCTAGTATCAATTTCCGTTTTTGCGGCCATTCTTGTACTTTGTGGATGCTGTTGCATTCCATGTGCGTGCACGCTTGCAAGCCGTGTTATAACTGCCGCCATAGACCCTAATCAGGAAAGGGCCCAAATGTTCCCATTGCTTGATGATGGGGAAGCTGGACCTGTCTATCTATTTGAGGACTAAGATACTTTTATGTCACGTCTCTTGTGAGACGTGAAGAGAGGGAATTAAAATTTGTCTTCTGACAAATTTTATCCCATAGCTTTGTCTTTTTTATACTTTTATGTCACGTCTCTTGTGAGACGTGAAGAGAGGGAAATAAAATTTGTCTTCTGACAAATTTTATCCCATAGCTTTGTCTTTTTTATACTTTTATGTCACGTCTCTTGTGAGACGTGAAGAGAGGGAATTAAAATTTGTCTTCTGACAAATTTTATCCCATAGCTTTGTCTTTTTTATACTTTTATGTCACGTCTCTTGTGAGACGTGAAGAGAGGGAATTAAAATTTGTCTTCTGACAAATTTTATCCCATAGCTTTGTCTTTTTTATACTTTTATGTCACGTCTCTTGTGAGACGTGAAGAGAGGGATTTGTAAGAAATTGTAATAGATACTGGAAACTAGTAATAACAACATTTCAACATAAGCCATCTTTTATACAAAATACACATACTCCTCATCTCTCTTGGACATATGCTGGACTCATTACGACACCAACTACAGACACACACAACTCCCCTCCCCCATGACAATCACAGACACACACAACTCAAGGTTGGAGCACAAAACAAAGAACTATCTCAGGAACCAATGGAACGTTGACACCAGGCCTGATCAGGACTACCCAAGACCCAGATCGACCAATCGGAAGGCCAGACTACCAGATCAACCTACTTTGCTTGTTGTCTATATAAAACTGTACAACTGTTTAAACTGACTCTTTTCCGGACGATTCCATACGAATCAGACAGAAAGAGCCTTGCTGCAAGATTTTACTAAGATGTCTTTACATGTGATTAAACGGCCTTATTATAAAATTATCCACCTCGTCCTATTGTCTCCTCTTGTTCTCCTGTCTCCAGTAAACGTTTTATCAACAGTATGAAATTGTAATTCTGGTTGTTTTAGGGACTCCTGAAACAACCAGCAAACCAGACTGTCGTTTTGGGAAACAGTGGATGTATAGAATCTAGCTAGCTGAAGAATTTACTGCAAATTGAATGTACAATTTTGTAAGCTTGCCTTGCTGATATTTGCCATGCAGATAGATGAAATAACGTAGCTAGCTATGTTCTTGCTTATTGTGCAGTGGATGATTAAAATCCCTGTATGCCCATGGATGTGTAGCTAGCTATCTTTGCCGATCTGTGTATGGACCCAACCGTTTGGTATACATATTAGTTCAGAACCTAGCTATGAACCTCAGCTATCATAGCCAGTTGTATCAACTTCAAAACAGCCTGAATGACATTAATGAAGCCTATGGATTGAGTAGAATATAATATCATGTTGTGCCAAGGATGCAAGTCGTATATACATGTAGTTATTACCATGCATGAGATCCCCACATTGTAGCCTGTACATTTAATATATTCACTGATCATGTACTCTTCCTTGGCAAATAAAGGTGCAGTTTAGGTATGAATGTCTTTGAGATGATTTTTCAGTCATATCCAATACCAGGAGTATCAAATTCCAGTCTTTGAATGACGCTGTGTCTTCATGTATGTATTATAATTGTACACTTCAACAGTGTTTACCAATCTTGGTCCTGGGACATCAATGGTTACACATTGTAACTAATAGACTAGAAACAGGATTTAACTAGTTAATTCATATATACAGAAATATAATGTTAAAAACAGAACACTACACTTCCTATGCATCATGTAAATACTCCAACACCGGTTCATCTCAACATCTAATGCCCTTCATCTGCATTGATCTGATAAACACAGGATAGGTGGAGTATTTCATCACATTACACTTCATTTCAACCAGTAGAGAATGTGAAACGCTTGATTGAAAAGCTCATTATCCAAGTGTTATAAATACAAGTTCAATGTGTCCTTCAATGCACATCTGTTGTGCATTATAAAAACAGAGGAAGAAAGAGGAGGTGAGAGAGGTGTAAAAGACAGAAAGGGAAAGAGGTAAGCACATAGGAGCAAGGAAGGCAGCACATGATTAATGAATCACAGTGCTACATAAATATTCTCTCAGTTCATCACAATTACATAACAGTGTCTCTAGTCGGCCCAAAGGTTATCTTAAAAGCAGGTGAGGTGGCGATGATGGGACTGGGGGTTGGCATCCTCTCACATCAAAACATATCTGCAGACGAGAGACAGATGGAGAGAGAGAGCATGTTTAAGCCTTGTGTTTTTATTTTTTGTTCTAACATTGTTAGTCATCAATCAGGAGGTGAAATGCAAAACTGACCTGGGATCATTAACTCTGGGACTACTGCATCTATCTGTATTTCAATGTAAAGCATCTCTTTAATAATACTTCCTGTATAATATAAACTGACCTGGGATCATTAACTCTGGGACTACTGCATCTATCTGTATTTCAATGTAAAGCATCTCTTTAATAATACTTCCTGTATAATATAAACTGACCTGGGATCATTAACTCTGGGACTACTACATCTATCTGTATTTCAATGTAAAGCATCTCTTTCATAATACTTCCTGTTGTCCTGACCAAGTGACCTCTCACCTCTGATCATGCTGTGCCCTCTATGTAGCCAGTTCAGATGCAGGAGGGGTTCACCGACACAGCTGATATAACCTAGAGGATTTAGGGAGAAGTGGAGAGAGGGATGAAGTGAAGGAGAGAGACTGTTATTGAGAAAATAAGGTAGTTAAAGCGACAGTGTTCAACAGGAATCTGTGTGTGGCCTCACCTGGTGTCCACACCACACTAAGTGGCTGCAGAGTACTTTATGCTGAAAAACATGAACGGATCCACAAGGACAAACATTATAGCGTAGTTATAGAAATAATGAAGTGTCTTACTATTCTCCATGGTTGGCTCTCTTGCCTATTCTTTGAAGGTGGAAGGAGCCACAGTTATACACCTGAACCTGCTTACTGCACAACACAATCCATCAATCAGATTGATACATGATTGTGTAGGTGTGGGTTATAGAGAGTCTAATTGTTCTACATTTTTTCAATATTAGTGATATAAAATAGCCTGTTTTGTTTTTTACACAGACATCACACCCTTACCTAAACAGCACCCTCACCTGAGAAGTAGAAATCAAAGGGAGAGAAACTATGAATTGAAGAACTGCAGTTGACATAGCTAAGTAAATGGAAGAATACTCTTATTTCAATGTGAATGGCTCTTAAAAGAGCCTTTGGTTGTGCATAGTGTAGTCTATGGTGTTGCCAGGGAACAGCACCCTCTTAAAAGAGCCTTTGGTTGTGCATAGTGTAGTCTATGGTGTTGCCAGGGAACAGTACCCTCTTTGAAGAAGTAGGAGGTGAAGATCTCCTGCACATGGATTGCCTCTCTTGCTGCGTTGTGGGACCCCATCCTTGAAACATCCTGCAGTGCAGCAGACTCCTCCTCTGGGACACGGTGGCGAGCTGCAGATCCCCTCCTGGTCCTCGTGTCCATCCTCATGAAGTTACGCAGGACACAGGTAGCCTTCACACACCTGAATTCCTCCAGGAGGCAGTCCCAGATGACCCTGGTCACCCAACCTTGCAGTGCCCTACACAGCAACTGTAGGCAATCGTTTTGAAGGAATCTCCAGTTACAAGGTATCTGTAGGAATATGGAAGACAATGTAATTATTAGACTGTTACATCACCAGGTCATTGTGGATTACTAAAGTATAATATTCCTGATAACATTGGATTGATAGATGCATGGGCACACATATGTACATGTGTAGCATGTGACAATAACAGGATCATATCAAGGATGACATCACAAATTAATACATAAATACCACTTGAAGCTTGATGATGAGTTGACCATTTGAATCAGCTGTGCAGTGCTGAGACAAAAACAACAATGTACCTCTTTGAGTCCCCAGGACTGAGAACCACTGCTCTTCATTGGGACCTCTTCATATGTAGACTGGCTCTCATAGAGCTCTTTATCTGAGGACAGAAAACCTCACAAGAAACACACTTCATTATAGTCAAATTACACCACACTGAATATTATGTTACTATTATCTCCGTCCTCACTTCTAGGGTCAGGAACTACACAAAAGTACCTTCCCTATCCAGAATAGCCTCCTCTCTCACTGACAGTAGGGGCTGCTATCCTTTCACCCTCCATGGCTGTTAGCTAGCTACCTACAAATGCATTTGGAGTTTGTTTTTTACAGTGATAAATACATCAAGATAGCTAGCTAATATGAAGTTAGAAAGCTGATGATATTTAATTCACTTAGCTATCTATCTATACAGACTGGTTACCTATTTAGATGTGATATGAAAGTATTGTGTGAAATTATTTTGATGTTAAAGTATTTTAAATTATTTAGATGTGATATGAAAGTATTGTGTGAAATAATTGTTATGTGATATGAAAGTATTATGTGAAATTATTTTGAGGAGTAACGGGGGCAGAGAATCAGCAGTAGAAACAATAACAAAGCGTACTCCCTGTCCGTTGAGAATCGATTCACATTTAGATGGAATATTTGACTATTTTAGCTGCCAGAGCCAGTCTACCTCTGAAAATAACATACAGTCCTTGGACCTTGAGGAGTAACGGGGGCAGCAATCAGCAGTAGAAACAATAACAAAGCGTACTCCCTGCCCGTTTCGGTAAAAAGCTGGGATGGGGCTGGAGAAATGCAACCATCCATGATACCAACATTATAGTTTTAACCATGTTCTGAGGATATACAGTGTTTGTTTATATTTACTGACAAACATTGGAGTAAAAAAAGCTCATATTTTGGGTTCTGATGGGGTACGACAGTTGAACTAAGCTCATGAGGCATTTATAAGTGAATTCTTCAAGAAACAATGGGTACATGTCATTAATGTATAAGTCCCAAAATGGATGTAACAACTACTGATTGCCCCTTTAAGACTACATATTGGGCTAATCTAATAGGAGATATTGAGGACTACAGTATTTCAGGCATTGTCATTAGATGCATTTGATCAATTGTTAACGTTTTGTTGATGGTCCACTCTTGATGTTCTACACGTTACAGTGTAGCTTCAGCCATTCCTACAGAACAACATTAAAGTGTAGAACCCCTTTACTGCATATTGGTTCAACGACTGCAGAGACGGTACTTACTGGGGTTAAACGGATCTCCAACCTCCTCTTCTTCCTCCAATGTGACAGTAATCTTCCCCTCCTCCTCTTTCACTCCAAAAACTGCATCCTCCTCTTTCACATCCTTCTCTTCTTTTACTGTAACATCCTCCTCCTCTTTCACTCTGAACGCATCCTCCTCTTCTTTCACTGAAACGTCTTTCTCTTCTTCTTTCACTGTAACAGCGTCATCCAATACTTCTTGTTTTACTGTGACCCCCTCTTCTTCCTTCTCCTCTTTCACGACAATGTTCAGCCCCAGAGCTTCTTTCTCCGTCCAGCAGATCACCTCTTCTTTAGCAGGAGGGGAGAAGCTTACTGACCTCATGTTCGGGGATGTTAGCTAGCTAGCTATCATTAGCGACTAGGCTAGTGCTAACTTAACCAGCCAGCTACTATAGCTGACTAATACAAAATAACGTAATATTAAATGAAATAGGTTAACAAGTAGATACGACAGAAGTGTGTCTAAAACACAGTAGGTAATATACACCGAAAGCGTATAAATAGCTTGAATCTTTCGGCTATGTTGGCTAGCAAGCTACCGAGGTAGTTGACGAGCTGTTTATGAAGAACCGTCCACTAGATTATACGTCACGGCAGCAGCATCGCCTGAAAGACGCACATCGCCGTCTGCTGACTGGAGGGGAAACGCAGTTGAGGATCATATTTTATTTTCAGACAAAGATTATTTTAAATGGATTCAATTAAATAATACTGTAACGACCCTGGGTTTATAAGCGCGGAAATCGACTCTGCCGCTTGAGCATGCTTTTGCGGCACAGTCGATAGCGCGCCGGACCTCGGGCTAGGAGGTCGAGGGTTCGAGACTTGCTCCCTGCTGTTTCATTACATTGGTGTCAGAAGTGATCGGACCTTGCATCCATGACAGTGCGTGTGCTTGGCCGGTGAGCGCGTTCCTGTAAGACGTAAAGTCGCAAGCTAGCGCGAGGACGCGCTCTTTGAAAGGAGGGAGTAGTGTAACGACCCTGGGTTTATAAGCGCGGAAATCGACTCTGCCGCTCGAGCATGCTTTTGCGGCACAGTCGATAGCGCGCCGGACCTCGGGCTAGGAGGTCGAGGGTTCGAGACCTGCTCCCTGCCTGTTTCATTACAATACTATTATATTGAGAGATACAAAGACAGGAATGTGTTGATCGATTAGTGCGAATAAAAAATGTTTATTGCAGCACATTTAAGGCAGTTTCATTAAGTCAAACTAAATCTAAATAAGTAGCTAGCTACTGTAGGTCTATACTGCTCCTCCATGGTGTAACAATACATCATGTAGATGTATATAATGAACTGACTAGGTCTATACTGCTCCTACATGGTGTAACAATACATCATGTAGATGTATATAATGAACAGACTAGGTCTATACTGCTCCTACATGGTGTAACAATACATCATGTAGATGTATATAATGAACAGACTAGGTCTGTACTGCTCCTACATGGTGTAACAATACATCATGTAGATGTACATAATGAACAGACTAGGTCTATACTGCTCCTACATGGTGTAACAATACATCATGTAGATGTATATAATGAACAGACTAGGTCTATACTGCTCCTACAGGGTGTAACAATACATCATGTAGATGTATATAATGAACAGACTAGGTCTATACTGCTCCTACATGGTGTAACAATACATCATATAGATGTATATAATGAACAGACTAGGTCTATACTGCTCCTAAATGGTGTAACAATACATCATGTAGATGTATATAATGAACAGACTAGGTCTATACTGCTCCTACATGGTGTAACAATACATCATGTAGATGTATATAATGAACAGACTAGGTCTATACTGCTCCTACATTTTTATGTATTATTATGTGTTATTTATTTCTCCTTTATTTAACCAGGTCGGCCAGTTGAGAACAAGTTCTCATTTACAACTGCGACCTGGTCAAGATAAAGCAAAGCAGTTCGACAAAAACAACAACACAGAGTTACACATGAACAAACATTCAGTCAATAACACAATAGAAGACAGAGAATATATTTGTATGTTTATGAATATTGTGAAACACGATCATTCCGCTATTAATGCAGATATTATGGACATTTTATTTAAAACACGTAATTACATTTTAATTGTATCTCCTTTAATTCAGACCCAAAATGTATTTGCTATAATGTGTGCCATTGCCTGGCTATTAAAAGGGACCTGTGAGTATTTGAGCCTCAGAAATGTTTGGTCACATGGAATCAAGTGGTCACTAGATGTCTACGGTATCAAATAGATTGATAGTTGGTGGTGTTGGGAGTGTCCAGTGTGTTGATTTAACGGTAATAATGTCAAAATTCCACTTTTAACAACCATCAGAATTGGTTAAAAAAAGGTTATGCCTGAGTGGCACAGCGATCTAAGGTACTAGATCACAGTGTTAGAGGTGTCACTATAGACCCGAGTGGTACAGCAGTCTAAGGTACTAGATCACAGTGTTAGAGGCGTCACTATAGACCCGAGTGGTGCAGCAGTCTAAGGTACTGTATCACAGTGTTAGAGGTGTCACTATAGACCCGAGTGGTGCAGCAGTCTAAGGTACTGGATCACAGTGTTAGAGGTGTCACTATAGACCCGAGTGGTGCAGCAGTCTAAGGTACTGTATCACAGTGTTAGAGGTGTCACTATAGACCCGAGTGGCACAGCGATCTAAGGAACTGGATCACAGTGTTAGAGGCGTCACTATAGACCCGAGTGGTGCAGCGGTCTAAGGTACTGCATGGCAGTGCTAGAGGCGTCACTAGAGGCGTCACCCGGGTTCGATCCCGGGCTGTACCACAACCTGCCGTGATCGGGAGTTCCATAGGGCGGCACACAATTGGCCAAGCGTCGCCCGGTGTTTCCTCCTACACATTGGTGCAGCTGGCTTCCGGGTTAAGCGGGCGGCTGTTAAGAAGCGCGGTTTGACGGGTCATGTTTCAGAGGACGCATGACTTGACCTTCGCCTCCTGAGCCCATTGGGGAGTTGCAGCGATGAGACAAGATCCACATTGGGGAGTTGCAGCGATGAGACAAGATCGAAATTGGGGAGAAAAAAACGGGGGTAAAATGATAAAAAATGTTTAAAAAATGACAACAAACAAAGGTTGCATCCCAACGTGGCAATAAACAGTAGACAAAGTGACCATGTCACAATGAACTCAAACGTTTTACCATTGGTACACTTGATGTAATGATGTAATAATGGACAAAATGAACTCAAACGTTTTACCATTGGAACACTTGATGTAATGATGTAATAATGGACAAAATGAACTCAAACGTTTTACCATTGGAACACTTGATGTAATGATGTAATAATGGACAAAATGAACTCAAACGTTTTACCATTGGAACACTTGATGTAATGATGTAATAATGGACAGAATGAACTCAAACGTTTTACCATTTTACCCACCATTTGCAACAACGTCACTGAGCACCATCACTGTCTTTCCTTCGTGGATCTCCTGCATGTTTACATATCT
The DNA here is from genome assembly GCF_016432855.1 of Salvelinus namaycush. NCBI lineage: Eukaryota > Metazoa > Chordata > Actinopteri > Salmoniformes > Salmonidae > Salvelinus > Salvelinus namaycush. The sequence goes on from NW_024058909.1 coordinate 38,110, forward strand.
GGCATTACTTATATACTGTATTCTATCCTATTCTACTGTATCTTAGTCTATGTATTACTCATCTCATATGTATATACTGTATTCTATCCTATTCTACTGTATCTGTATATGTATTACTCATCTCATATGTATATACTGTATTCTATTCTATTCTACTGTATCTTAGTCTGTATTACTCATCTCATATGTATATACTGTATTCTATTCTATTCTACTGTATCTTAGTCTATGTATTACTTATCTCATATCTATATACTGTATTCTATCCTATTCTACTGTATCTTAGTCTATGTATTACTTATCTCATATGTATATACTGTATTCTATTCTATTCTACTGTATCTTAGTCTATGTATTACTCATCTCATATGTATATACTGTATTCTATCCTATTCTACTGTATCTTAGTCTATGTATTACTCATCTCATATGTATATACTGTATTCTATCCTATTCTACTGTATCTTAGTCTATGCATTACTCATCTCATATGTACATACTGTATTCTATCCTATTCTACTGTATCTTAGTCTATGCATTACTCATCTCATATGTATATACTGTATTTCATCCTATTCTACTGTATCTTAGTCTATGTATTACTCATCTCATATGTATATACTGTATTCTATCCTATTCTACTGTATCTTAGTCTATGTATTACTCATCTCATATGTATATAATGTATTCTATCCTATTCTACTGTATCTTAGTCTATGTATTACTCATCTCATATGTATATACTGTATTCTATCCTATTCTACTGTATCTTAGTCTATGTATTACTCATCTCATATGTATATTCTGTATTCTATCCTATTCTACTGTATCTTAGTCTATGCATTACTCATCTCATATGTACATACTGTATTCTACCCTATTCTACTGTATCTGTCTATGTATTACTCATCTCATATGTATATACTGTATTCTATCCTATTCTACTGTATCTTAGTCTATGTATTACTCATCTCATATGTATATACTGTATTCTATCCTATTCTACTGTATCTTAGTCTATGTATTACTCATCTCATATGTACAGTGGGGAGAACAAGTATTTGATACACTGCCGATTTTGCAGGTTTTCCTACTTACAAAGCATGTAGAGGTCTGTAATTTTTATCATAGGTACACTTCAACTGTGAGAGACGGAATCTAAAACAAAAATCCAGAAAATCACATTGTATGATGTTTAAGTAATTAATTTGCATTTTATTGCATGACATAAGTATTTGATCACCTACCAACCAGTAAGAATTCCGGCTCTCACAGACCTGTTAGTTTTTCTTTAAGAAGCCCTCCTGTTCTCCACTCATTACCTGTATTAACTGCACCCGTTTGAACTCGTTACCTGTATAAAAGACACCTGTCAACACGCTCAATCAAACAGACTCCAACCTCTCCACAATGGCCAAGACCAGAGAGCTGTGTAAGGACATCAGGGATAAAATTGTAGACCTGCACAAGGCTGGGATGGGCTACAGGACAATAGGCAAGCAGCTTGGTGAGAAGGCAACAACTGTTGGCGCAATTATTAGAAAATGGAAGAAGTTCAAGATGTCGGTCAATCACCCTCGGTCTGGGGCTCCATGCAAGATATCCCCTCGTGGGGCATCAATTATCATGAGGAAGGTAAGGGATCAGCCCAGAACTACACGGCAGGACCTGGTCAATGACCTGAAGAGAGCTGGGACCACAGTCTCAAAGAAAACCATTAGTAACACACTACGCCGTCATGGATTAAAATCCTGCAGCGCACGCAAGGTCCCCCTGCTCAAGCCAGCGCATGTCCAGGCCCGTCTGAAGTTTGCCAATGACCATCTGGATGATCCAGAGGAGGAATGGGAGAAGGTCATGTGGTCTGATGAGACAAAAATATAACTTTTTGGTCTAAACTCCACTCAGTGTTTGGAGGAAGAAGAAGGATGAGTACAACCACAAGAACCCATCCCAAACGTGAAGCATGGAGGTGGAAACATCATTCTTTGGGGCTGCTTTTCTGCAAAGGGGACAGGACGACTGCACCGTATTGAGGGGAGGATGGATGGGGCCATGTATCGTGAGATCTTGGCCAACAACCTCCTTCCCTCAGTAAGAGCATTGAAGATGGGTCGTGGCTGGTTCTTCCAGCATGACAACGACCCGAAACACACAGCCAGGGCAACTAAGGAGTGGCTCCGTAAGAAGCATCTCAAGGTCCTGGAGTGGTCTAGCCAGTCTCCAGACCTGAACCCAATAGAAAATCTTTGGAGGGAGCTGAAATTCCGTATTGCCCAGCGACAGCCCCGAAACCTGAAGGATCTGGAGAAGGTCTGTATGGCGGAGTGGGCCAAAATCCCTGCTGCAGTGTGTGCAAACCTGGTCAAGAACTACAGGAAACGTATGATCTCTGTAATTGCAAACAAAGGTTTCTGTACCAAATATTAAGTTCTGCTTTTCTGATGTATCAAATACTTATGTCATGCAATAAAATGCAAAGGAATTACTTAAAAATCATACAATGTGATTTTCTGGATTTTTGTTTTAGATTCCGTCTCTCACAGTTGAAGTGTACCTATGATAAAAATTACAGACCTCTACATGCTTTGTAAGTAGGAAAACCTGCAAAATCAGCAGTGTATCAAATACTTGTTCTCCCCACTGTATATACTGTATTCTATTCTATTCTACTGTATCTTAGTCTATATATTACTCATCTCATATGTATATACTGTATTCTATCCTACTGTATCTTAGTCTATGTATTACTCATCTCATATGTATATACTGTATTCTATTCATTAACAAATACTAAGAGGGACCAAGAGTCTGTTGATTGGTCAGTCATTGGGTTCATTTGTTGAAATCAAATCAAGCTTTATTTATACAGCACATTTCAGACATGGATGCAACACAATGGCTTCACAGGAAAAAACAATGAAAATAAACAGAAATATTGAGGATAAAAAAACAAAGAACAACTGAAAGACTAATGAGCATTGCAAAGGAAATGCCATTGATTAAAATATTAACAATATGATGCTACATCCAACCCAAAACATAACTTGTTTTTTAGGAGGGGCTCTGAAAGACACTACGGGGGCATCGATTGAAAATTGACTGGTAACAACTGGGACCTAAAAGACACCCACCATGACACCCACTAAATCTGCCCAAGAAGAGGCAAACAAAAGAAAAACCCACACCAAACTTAAAGACAGGAAGCAAACCAAAAAGGTGGAGCAACTACAGGTGTTGACTCTCCACATCTATCAAGACAACTGGAGCACTGGGCCAGACACTCTTAAATAGAACCTGGACCAGCTCAGGTGAAACACCTTCCCACTAACGAGATGGACAAGCCAGCACAGGTGTAACACATACTGACTAACGAGGTGACACCAATCAGTGCGCCCTACATGCTAATGAGCTATACGCACTAAAGTCCAACCTCAAAACATAAATGGAAAAACCAAAGCCTGTAACACCTTCCCCCTTAAGACAACAAATATATCCTATATTTTTGTTGGACAAGTTTGCTCACCACCAACAGAAAACAACTTCCATTTCACATTATAATCAACTACAATGCTTCACCAATATAAACATGGTGTCTACTGGCTGTCAACAATTAAAAACAAGAAAAAAAACATTTCTAAATAATAATATACAATCGTAACTTTTCTCCTTTTTCTTTCTATAGAATTCAAAAACTCACTAGCTTCTAGAACTCTCGTCCCCTTGGAACGAGCCCAAACAAAACTCATCTCCAATACGGAAAACCGTGCAGTCAAAATAAATTGTGATCCATGGCAACGCACTGGCTAAACGCAAAACACAAATATTTTTGACTGCCCCCCGTGAGACAATCAGCAACCAGGTTGTCCTTACGACAGACATGTCTGATTTCAAGAAGAAACTCCTGCAATATCCGTAGTAACTTTCCACCTCACTGCGGAGCTTCTCTCTCTTTTCATTGTTCACTAGATAGGCATGTTGTTGGATCGGGGCCCAGTCCCCAATGTCATGCTCTAGTACATTTGGTTTGGCACATGTGAGAATTAACCTTGATATTCTAAAAGCACAATGTCAATATAATTGTCAGTTGGTTGCATAAATAATTATCATTACCAAATGTTACATGAAATGTAAATATGAAATATTTGGTTGCATAGTTGCTAGGTGGGATAGCCCAATGTGAAAACACAGTTTAACATGTTCAAATCAATAACCAATATGCAGAAACAGTTTGGGATAAATTGAAAACCTAACATGTGGTATATACACAAACATCGGCCACAATAATAATATTTTTTAAAACAAGCTCCTTATAAACTGCACAAGCACCAGAAACACTGTTGTTTTGACAAGTAGCAATAAATCACTGATATCGATTAGGGGGGAAATCCGGTTATACGTGCTGTTGAAATTAACAACTAAAAAAACACATGGAAATGGGAGATATCTTTTACCTCACTGGTTAGAGGACAACCTGCAGAAAACAGTCAGCTACATATTGGAGTGATGCATTTAAATTTAGGGGTCGCTAAACAAAGGAACACAAACCTTATTTGTCATCACTCATCGATATCATGTCAAAATTAATTGTGTGACAGAAGGGAGATGAGGTTACGCGTCCTGTTAAAACTAAAAGCTCAAAAAACACACAGAAAATGGGAATAATGTGTACATCCCTGATTAGAGGACAATTTGTAGAAAATAGATCGCTACATTTTGAAGTGTTGCATTTTGATTCAAGTGGGTCATCAACATGGTAAGTGTAACACAGCTCTTTTTGTGTTAGTCACTTTTTGTTAAATCACATAAATAGTACTCTTCCAATTCAGAGACTGTGTTTTTCCCCTGAGGCTAATATCCATATGTTGAAATCAATAGAACAGGGGACAAACGTTTAGGCTTCTACATTGTGACATCATTAAAATAATCCTACTACAATGTTAAAACATTCTACATTGTGACATTAATTCATTGATATCATGAAACAACTCCATGTATTTTCTGATGTTTAATCAGAGATCTTTTATCAGTGTACCTCTTCCCACATTGACCACAGGTATAAGATTTCTCTCCTTTGTGTATTCTCTGGTGTGATGTCAACTGGCCAGATCGACCAAAACTCTTTCCACATTGACCACAGGTATAAGGTTTCTCTCCTGTGTGTGTTCTCTGGTGTAGAGTCAGATTCCTAGATGTAGTAAAACTCTTCCCACATTGACCACAACTATAAGCTTTCTCTCCTGTGTGTGTTCTCTGGTGTACAGTCAGTTGGGCAGATGTAGTAAAACTCTTCCCACATTGATCACAGCTATACGGTTTCTCTCCTGTGTGTGTTCTCTGGTGTATAGTCAGAGAGCCAGATGTAGTAAAACTCTTCCCACATTGACCACAGCTATAAGATTTCTCTCCTGTGTGTGTTCTCTGGTGTAGAGTCAGAGAGCCAGATGTAGTAAAACTCTTCCCACATTGACCACAGCTATAAGGTTTCTCTCCTGTGTGTGTTCTCTGGTGTATAGTCAGAGAGCCAGATGTAGTAAAACTCTTCCCACATTGACCACAGCTATAAGGTTTCTCTCCTGTGTGTATTCTCTGGTGTACAATAAGATGGCTAGATTTATCAAAACTCTTCCCACATTGAGTACAGCTATAAGATTTCTCTCCTGTGTGTGTTCTCTGGTGTGATGTCAGCTGTCCAGATCGACCAAAACTCTTTCCACATTGACCACAGCTATAAGGTTTCTCTCCTGTGTGTGTTCTCTGGTGTGATATCAGGTTGCTTAGCTGAGTGAAACTCTTACCACATTGAGTACAGCTAAAAGGTTTCTCTCCTGTGTGTATTCTCTGGTGTATCTTCAGATGGCCAGATGTAACAAAACTCTTCCCACATTGATCACAGCTATACGGTTTCTCTCCTGTGTGTGTTCTCTTGTGTACAATAAGATGGCTAGATGTATCAAAACTCTTTCCACATTGACCACAGCTATAAGATTTCTCTCCTGTGTGTATTATCTGGTGTGATGTCAGCTGGCCAGATTGACCAAAACTCTTCCCACATTGATCACAGCTATACGGTTTCTCTCCTGTGTGTGTTCTCTGGTGTGTTATCAGGCTGGTTGAATGAGTAAAACTCTTCCCACATTGAACACAGCTATAAGGTTTCTCTCCTGTGTGTGTTCTCTGGTGTAATGTCAGATGGCCAAATCGACTAAAACTCTTCCCACATTGACCACAGCTATAAGATTTCTCTCCTGTGTGTGTTCTCTGATGAATTTTAATTCCTGATGAGGAGGTGAATCTCTTCCCACAGTCAGAGCAGCAGTGAGATTTCTTCCCTGTGGATCTCTGCGGGTGTTTCTTGAGGTGTTCTGATGTGGAGAAACTCTTCTCTGCCTTGTCAGCATCATGAGGTTGTTGAGGCTCCCCAGAGGACCCACGGTAGTCCCGTCTCTCTCCTGTGTGAACAACAAAGTCAGACAGATGGTAAAGGCCCACAACAGCGGAAATCCACTGTAAAAAGTGATGCCAACAGCGTAGCCATGATGTTGTACAACAATTGACGTCTGTAATAAATGTTCAAATTATTTGACAATTGTCTTAAAATGAGCAACAATAGTCATATTTTGTCTTGTTTTCACATTAGTAGTAACATCAATGATTGTAGGCTAGAAATAAGTTATTCATGTTGTTGAAACTAAGCAGTGTGCCAGACGACTTTTGGTCTCCAATATAGGCCCCTTTCTGTGTTTAATAAAATTGAGGCACGAGGGCGATGGACACATAATTTCAATGCAGAAACTCCTCCCTGCTAATGAGGACACCGATAGCCACTAGCACAGTCAGTGTAGTCAGCTCAGCTATCCCCATTGAGACCGTGTCTGTGCCTCGACCTAGGTTGGGCAAAACTAAACATGGCGGTGTTCGCCTTAGCAATCTCACTAGAATAAAGACCTCCTCCATGCCTGCCATTATTGAAAGAGATTGTGATACCTCACATCTCAAAATAGGGCTACTCAATATTAGATCCCTCACTTCAAAGGCAGTTATAGTCAATGAACTAATCACTGATCATAATCTTGATGTGATTGGCCTGACTGAAACATGGCCAATCACATCTGTTTTAAATGAGGCCTCACCTCCTGGTTACACTAGTGACCATATCCCCCGTGCATCCCGCAAAGGCGGAGGTGTTGCTAACATTTACGATAGCAAATTTCAATTTACAAAAAAAAAATGACGTTTTCGTCTTTTGAGCTTCTAGTCATGAAATCTATGCAGCCTACTCATTCACTTTTTATAGCTACTGTTTACAGGCCTCCTGGGCCATACACAGCGTTCCTCTCTGAGTTCCCTGAATTCCTATCGGACCTTGTAGTCATAGCAGATCATATTCTAATTTTTGGTGATTTTAATATTCATATGGAGAAGTCCACAGACCCACTCCAAAAGGCTTTCGGAGCCATCATCGACTCAGTGGGTTTTGTCCAACATGTCTCTGGACCTACTCACTGCCACAGTCATACTCTGGACCTAGTTTTGTCTCATGGAATAAATGTTGTAGATCTTAATGTTTTTCCTCATAATCCTGGACTATCGGACCACCATTTTATTACGTTTGCAATCGCAACAAATAATCTGCTCAGACCCCAACCAAGGATCATCAAAAGTCATGCTATACATTCTCAGACAACCCAAAGATTCCTCGATGCCCTTCCAGACTCCCTCTGCTTACCCAAGGACGTCAGAAGACAAATATCAGGTAACCACCTAACTGAGGAACTCAATTTAACCTTGCGCAATACCCTAGATGAAGTCGCACCCCTAAAAACTAAAAACATTTGTCATAAGAAACTAGCTCCCTGGTATACAGAAAATACCCGAGCTCTGAAGCAAGCTTCCAGAAAATTGGAACGGAAATGGCACCACAACAAACTGGAAGTCTTCCGACTAGCTTGGAAAGACAGTACCGTGCAGTATCGAAGAGCCCTCACTGCTGCTCGATCATCCTATTTTTCCAAGAAGTTAATTGAGGAAAATAAGAAGAATCCAAAATGTATTTTTGGTAGTAATAAATTCATGAACTTCTTTGAGGAAAAGATCATGATCATTAGAAAGCAAATTACGGACTCCTCTTTAAATCTGCGTATTACTCCAAAGCAGTAGTCCTGAGTCTGCACAACTCTGCCAGGACCTAGGATCAAGGGAGACACTCAAGTGTTTTAGTATTATACCTCTTGACACAATGATGAAAATATTCATGGCCTCTAAACCTTCAAGCTGCATACTGGACCCTTTTCCAACTAAACAACTGAAAGAGCTGCTTCCTGTGCTTGGCCCTCCTATGTTGAACATAATAAATGGCTCTCTATCCAACGGATGTGTACCAAACACTAAAAATGGCAGTAATAAAGCCTCTCTTGAAAAAGCCAAACCTTGACCCAGAAAATGTAAAAAAACTATCGGTCTATATCGAATCTCCCATTCCTCTCAAACATTTTTAGAAAAAGCTGTTGCACAGCCTTCCTGAAGACAAACAATGTATACAAAATGCTTCAGTCAGGTTTTAGACCCCATCATAGCACTGAGACTGCACTTGTGAAGGTGGTAAATTACCTTTTAATGGCGTCAGACTGAGGCTCTGCATCTGTCCTCGTGCTCCTAGACCTTAGTGCTGCTTTTGATACCATCGATCACGACATTCTTTTGGAGAGATTGGAAACCCAAATTGGTCTACACGGACAAGTTCTGGCCTTGTCTTATCTGTCGGAAAGATATCAGTTTGTCCTCTGACAAATCAACTGTAAATTTTGGTGTTCCTCACGGTTCCGTTTTAGGACCACTATTGTTTTCACTATATATTCTACCTCTTGGTGATGTCATTCGGAAACCTAATGTTAACTTTCACTGCTATGTGGATGACACACAGCTGTACATTTCAATGAAACACGGTGAAGCCCCAAAATTGCCCTCGCTGGAAGCCTGTGTTTCAGACATAAGGAAGTGGATGGCTGAAAACTTTCTACTTTTAAACTCGGACAAAACAGAGATGCTTGTTCTAGGTCCCAAGAAACAAAGAGATCTTCTGTTAAATCTGACAATTAATCTTGATGTTTGCACAGTCGTCTCAAATAAAACTGTGAAGGACCTCGGCGTTACTCTCGACCCTGATCTCTCTTTTGACGAACATATCAAACAGACTGTTTCAAGGACAGCTTTTTTCCATCTACGTAACATTGCAATAATCAGACATTTTCTGTAGAAAAATTATGCAGAAAAATTCATCCATGCTTTTGTCCCTTCTAGGTTAGACTACTGCAATGCTCTACTTTCCGGCTATCCGGATAAAGCACTAAATAAACTTCAGTTCGTGCTAAATACGGCTGCTAGAATCTTGACTAGAACCCAAAAATGTGATCATATTACTCCAGTGCTAGCCACTCTACACTGGCTTCCTGTTAAGGCAAGGGCTGATTTCAAGGTTTTACTGCTAACCTACAAAGCATTACATGGGCTTGCTCCTACCTATCTTTCCGATTTGGTCCTGCCGTACATACCTACACGTACGCTACGGTCACAAGATGCAGGCCTCCTAATTGTCCCTAGAATTTCTAAGCAAACAGCTGGAGGCAGGGCTTTCTCCTATAGATCTCTATTTTTATGGAATGGTCTGCCTACCCAAGTGAGAGACGCAGACTCAGTCTCAACCTTTAAGTCTTTATTGAAGAATAATCTCTTCAGTAGGTCCTATGATTTAGTGTAGTCCAGCCCAGGAGTGTGAAGGTGAACGGAAAGGCACTGGAGCAACGAACCGCCTTTGCTGTACAGCCTGGCCGGTTCCCCTCTCTCCACTGGGATTTTCTGCCTCTAACCCTATTACAGGGGCTGAGTCACTGGCTTACTGGTACTATTCCATGCCGTGCCTAGGAGGGGTGCTTCACTTGAGTGGGTTGAGTCACTGACGTGATCTTCCTGTCTGGGTAGCCCCCCCCTTGGGTTGTGCCGTGGCGGAGATCTTTGTGGGCTATACTCGGCCTTGTCTCAGGATGGTAAGTTGGTGGTTGAAGATAGCCCTCTAGTGGTGTGGGGGCTGTGCTTTGGCAAAGTGGGTGGGGTTATATCCTTCCTGTTTGGCCCTGTCCGGGGGTATCATCGGATGGGGCCACAGTGTCTCCTGACCCCTCCTGTCTCAGCCTCCAGTATTTATGCAGTAGTAGTTTATGTGTCGGGGGGCTAGGGTCAGTCTGTTATATCTGGAGTATTTCTCCTGTCTTATCCGGATTCCTGTGTGAATTTAAGTATGCTCTCTCTAATTCTCTTTTTCTCTCTTTCTTTCTTTCTTTCTCTCGGAGGACCTGAGCCCTAGGACCATGCCTCAGGACTACCTGGCATGATGACTCCTTGCTGTCCCCAGTCCACCTGGCCGTGCTGCTGCTCCAGTTTCAACTGTTCTGCCTGCGGCTATGGAACCCTGACCTGTTCACTGGACGTGCTACCTGTCCCAGACCTGCTGTTTTCAACTCTCTAGAGACAGCAGGAGTGGTAGAGATACTCTCAATGATCGGCTATGAAAAGCCAACTGACATTTACTCCTGAGGTGCTGACTTGTTGCACCCTCGACAACTACTGTGATTATTATTATTTGACCATGCTGGTCATTTATGAACATTTGAACATCTTGGCCATGTTCTGTTATAATCTCCACCTGGCACAGCCATAAAAGGACTGGCCACCCCTCATAGCCTGGTTCCTCTCTAGGTTTCTTCCTAGGTTTTGGCCTTTCTAGGGAGTTTTTCCTAGCCACCGTGCTTCTACACCTGCATTGCTTGCTGTTTGGGCTTTTAGGCTGGGTTTCTGTATAAGCACTTTGAGATATCAGTTGATGTAAGAAGGGCTATATAAATACATTTGATTTGATAGTTATGGATGTAGTATATCTGCCTGGAGCAAAAATGGTGAGCAAAGATTTTAGTTTTTCACAATGTATTCTGAATGGGAACGGGGGAAAACTCAGGGGAGTACCCTCCATTTCCAGGTTGCTTATGAGTGCATTTCACACTACTTTGGATTATAATTGTAATGCTCGTTTGAATGTCCTGCTTAATATAATGTTTGTGTCATCATCGCAAATCAACCGCTTTGTACTTTTAAAAACCACTTCAACCTGTAAAATGCTCTTTGGCTTTTCCATCAACCTGACAATAAGGGTTTGTAAACTAAGTGTTTGCCAAATTGTCCATTTGGGTGTAGACAATAAAGATAAGATTATTTTTTATTTAATTTTCTTATTTCACCTTTAAGCAGTTTAGAGTGTTGATTGAGGATGTGACTGTTGTTTATATTTAAATTGTATTTATTTAACTATTGAATTTTAATGATGTCACAATGTAGAATGTTTTTTTTAATTTAACCTTTATTTAACCAGGTAGGCAAGTTGAGAACAAGTTCTCATTTACAATTGCGACCTGGCCAAGATAAAGCAAAGCAGTTCGACACATACAACACAGAGTTACACATGGAGCAAAACAAACATACAGTCAATAATACAGTAGAAAAATAAGGCTATATACAATATGAGCAAATGAGGTGAGATGAGGGAGGTAAAGGCAAAAAAAGGCAATGGTAGCGAAGTAAATACAATATAGCAAGTAAAACACTGGAATGGTAGATTTGCAGTGGAAGAATGTGCAAAGTAGAGATAGAAATAATGGGGTGCAAAGGAGCAAAAATAAAATAAATACAGTAGGGGAAGAGGTAGTTGTTTGGGCTAAATTAAAGATGGGCTATGTACAGGTGCAGTAATCTGTGAGCTGCTCTGACAGCTGGTGCTTAAAGCTAGTGAGGGAGATATAAGTCTCCAACTTCAGCGATTTTTGCAATTCATTCCAGTCATTGGCAGCAGAGAACTGGAAGGAAAGGTGGCCAAAGTAGGTGTTGGCTTTGGGGGTGACCAGTGAGATACACCTGCTGGAACGTGTGCTATGGGTGGGTGTTGCTATGGTGACCAGTGAGCTGAGTTAAGGCGGAGCTTTACCTAGCAAAGACTTATAGATGACCTGGAGCCAGTGGGTTTGGCGACGAATAAGTAGCGAGGGCCAGCCGACGAGAGCATACAGGTCGCAGTGGTGGGTGGTATATGGGGCTTTGGTGACAAAACGGATGGCACTGTGATAGACTGCATCCAGCTTGCTGAGTAAAGCGCTGAAGGCTATTTTGTAAATGACATCGCCGAACTCAAGGATTGGTAGAATAGTCAGTTTTACGAGGGTATGTTTGGCAGCGTGAGTGAAGGAGGCTTTGTTGCGAAATAGGAAGGCGATTCTAGATTTAATTTGGGATTGGAGATGCTTAATATGAGTCTGGAAGGAGCGTTTACAGTCTAACCAGACACCTAGGTATTTGTAGTTGTCCACATATTCTCCACAAGTCAGATCCGTCCAGAGTAGTGATGCTAGTCGGGCGGGCAGGTGCGGGCAGCGATCGGTTGAAGAGCATGCATTTAGTTTTACTAGCGCTTAAGAGCAGTTGGAGGCCACATAAGGAGTGTTGTATGGCATTGAAGCTTGTTTGGAGGTTTGTAAACACAGTGTCCAAAGAAGGGCCAGATGTATACAGCATGGTGTCGTCTGCGTAGAGGTGGATCAGGGAATCACCCGCAGCAAGAGCGACATCGTTGATATATACAGAGAAAAGAGTCGGCCCGAGGATTGAACCCTGTGGTACCCTCATAGAGACTGCCAGAGGTCCGGACAACAGGCCCAGGATTTGACACACTGAACTCTATCTGAGAAGTAGTTGGTGAACCAGGCGAGGCAGTCATTTGAGAAACCAAGGTTGTTGAGTCTGCTGATAAGAATACGGTGATTGACAGTGTCGAAAGCCTAGGCCAGGTCGATGAAGACGGCTGCACAGTACTGTCATTTATCGATGGCGGTTATGATATTATTTAGTACCTTGAGCAAGGCTGAGGTGCACCCGTGACCAGCTCGGAAACCGGAATGCACAGCGGAGAAGGTACGGTGGGATTCGAAATGGTCAGTGACCTGTTTGTTAACTTGGCTTTCGAAGACTTTAGAAAGGCAGGGCAGGATGGATATAGGTCTGTAACAGTTTGGGTCTAGAGTGTCACCCCTTTTGAAGAGGGGGCTTTCCAATCGTTAGGAATCTCGGACGATACGAAAGAGAGGTTGAACAGACTAGTAATAGGGGTTGCCACAATGGCGGCAGATAATTTTAGAAAGAGAGGGTCCAGATTGTCTAGCCCGGCTCATTTGTACGGGTCCAGGTTTTGCAGCTCTTTCAGAACATCAGCTATCTGAATTTGGGTGAAGGAGAAGCTGGGGAGGCTTGGGCAAGTAGCTGCGGGGGTGGGGAGCTGTTGGCCGGGGTTGGGGTAGCCAGCTGGTCCAGGTTCTATTTGAGAGTGTCTGGCCAGCCGTAGAGAAATGCTTATTGAAATTCTCGATTATCGTGGAGTTATCGGTGGTGACCGTGTTTCCTAGCCTCAGTGCAGTGGGCAGCTGGGAGGAGGTGCTCTTATTCTCCATGGACTTTACAGTGCCCCAGAACTTTTTGGAGTTTGTGCTACCGGATGCAAATGTCTGCTTGAAAAAGCCTTAGCTTTCCTAACTGCCTGTGTATATTGGTTTCTAACTTCCCTGAAAAGTTGCATAACACGGGGACTATTCGATGCTAATGCAGAACGCCAAATGATATTTTTGTGCTGGTCAAAGGCAGTCAGGTCTGGAGAGAACTAAGGGCTATATCTGTTCCTGGTTCTAAATTTGAATTGTGGAGCTTCTCAAATACATTTTTCTTCACCTCAAACAGCAAGTAAAAGTCTAATCAAAATCAATTGCGTATGACAATAGTTCCTCAAAGTATTTTCGTAAAATATTTCCAGCTCTCACCCTTTTGATAACCACTCGGCATGAAAGGGAAAAATGTAATGCTCTGATCCAGTGGAAATGTCATAAAATACCTGAATACTTATTATCCTTTGCCCAAATAGCCAACAGCTGTATCTGTCCTGAACTCACTGGCGTAGATAACTGTGAGGGCCTAGAATATTTTAATACAATTTTGAAAGCTATCAGGAGTTTCAGCCGACCCAGTTGATAGTTGATACAATGTTTAAAGTTCGTTGTAGACAGGCCATGCGTAGCCAATGTGATTTATAATATATTTATTTTTTATCAGGATATTTTGTACCTGCAGGCCACAACGATAAAATGTTTGGGCTTTATGTAGGTTATTTAAAAAAACTTAGCAATGGCAATAAAAAATTGTATTTATAATTTTAATTTAAATAGAATGTAGATTAACCACAGAGAATGATGTTGAGATACAAAGACTACTATAAATTAAACTGTTCCAGTAAAATGTGAATATGAAAATCATAACTGGCACCAGATCAGTAGAAATGGTCAGATAAATTAGCGTACCAAATGGAAAAAGGTTGCCGACTGCTGGTGTAGTCTATTACCAGAAACTATAGGAGCATAACGACTGCTGGTGTAGCCTATTACCAGAAACTATAGGAGCATAACGACTACTGGTGTAGCCTATTACCAGAAACCATAGGACTATAACATCAGAATTTACGAAGGCCAGCAGCAGCGGGAGGAGTAGGCTAAAGAATAAGTTTTTCTGATGGTTAGGCTATCTTGTTTCAGAGGGGTGTCATCAATAGCCCATAATGACAAAGTGAAAACAGGTAAAAAACAGAAATACCTTATTTACATAAGTATTCAAACCCTTTGCTATGAGACTCGAAATTGCTTTCAGGTGCATCTTGTTTCCATTAATAATCATTGAGATGTATCTACAACTTGTTCGGAGTCCACCTGTGGTAAATTCATTTGATTGGATATGATTTGGAAGGCACACACCTGTTTATACAGTGGGGAGAAGAAGTATTTGATACACTGCCGATTTTGCAGCTTTTCCTACTTACAAAGCATGTAGAGGTCTGTAATTTTTATCATAGGTACACTTCAACTGTGAGAGACGGAATCTAAAACAAAAATCCAGAAAATCACATTGTATGATTTTTAAGTAATTAATTTGCATTTTTTTGCATGACATAAGTATTTGATACATCAGAAAAGCACAACTTAATATTTGGTACAGAAACCTTTGTTTGCAATTACAGAGATCATACGTTTCCTGTAGTTCTTGACCAGGTTTGCACACACTGCAGCAGGGATTTTGGCCCACTCCTCCATACAGATCTACTCCAGATCCTTCAGGTTTCGGGGCTGTCGCTGGGCAATATGGACTTTCAGCTCCCTCCAAAGATATTCTATTGGGTTCAGGTCTGGAGACTGGCTAGGCCACTCCAGGACCTTGAGATGCTTCTTACGGAGCCACTCCTTAGTTTCCCTGGCTGTGTGTTTCGGGTCGTTGTCATGCTGGAAGACCCAGCCACGACCCATCTTCAATGCTCTTACTGAGGGAAGGAGGTTGTTGGCCAAGATCTCGCGATACATGGCCCCATCCATCCTCCCCTCAATACGGTGCAGTCGTCCTGTCCCCTTTGCAGAAAAGCATCCCCAAAGAATGATGTTTTCACCTCCATGCTTCACGGTTGGGATGGTGTTCTTGGGGTTGTACTCATCCTTCTTCTTCCTCCAAACACGGCGAGTGGAGTTTAGACCAAAAAGCTCTATTTTTGTCTCATCAGACCACATGACCTTCTCCCATTCCTCCTCTGGATCATCCAGATGGTCATTGGCAAACTTCAGACGGGCCTGGACATGCACTGGCTTGAGCAGGGGGATCTTGCGTGCGCTGCAGGATTTTAATCCATGACGGCGTAGTGTGTTATTAATGGTTTTCTTTGAGACTGTGGTCCCAGCTCTCTTCAGGTCATTGACCAGGTCCTGGCGTGTAGTTCTGGGCTGATCCCTCACCTTCCTCATGATCATTGATGCCCCACGAGGTGAGATCTTGCATGGAGCCCCAGACCGAGGGTGATTGACCGTCATCTTGAACTTCTTCCATTTTCTAATAATTGCGCCAACAGTTGTTGCCTTCTCACCAAGCTGCTTGCCAAGCTGCTATTGTCCTGTAGCCCATCCCAGCCTTGTGCAGGTCTACAATTTAGCCCTGATGTCCTTACACAGCTCTCTGGTCTTGGCCATTGTGGAGAGGTTGGAGAATGTTTGATTGAGTGTGTGGACAGGTGTCTTTTATACAGGTAACGAGTTCAAACAGGTGCAGTTAATACAGGTAATGAGTGGAGAACAGGAGGGCTTCTTAAAGAAAAACTAACAGGTCTGTGAGAGCCGGAATTCTTACTAGTTGGTAGGAGATCAAATACTTATGTCATGCAATAAGATGCAAATTAATTACTTATAAATCATACAATGTGATTTTCTGGATTTTTGTTTTAGATTCCGTCTCTCACAGTTGAAGTGTACCTATGATAAAAATTAAAGACCTCTACATGCTTTGTAAGTAGGAAAACCTGCAAAATCGGCAGTGTATCAAATACTTGTTCTCCCCACTGTATATGGTCCCACAAATGACAGTGCATGTCAGAGCGAAAACCAAGCCATGAGGTCGAAGGAACTGTCCCTAGAGGTCCTAGATAGGATTGTGTCAAGGCACAGATCTGGGGAAGGGTACCCAAAAAAAATCTGCAGCATTGAAGGTCCCCAAGAACACAGTGGCCTCCATCATTTTAAATGAAATACTCTGCCTAGAGCTGGTCACCTCCCCCAATCGCTCAGAAGTGCCTTGGTCAGGGAGGTGACCAAAAACCTGATGGTCACTCTAACAGAGCTCCAGAGATCCTCTGTGGAGATGGAAGAACCTTCCAAAAGGACAACCATCTCTTCAGCACTCCACCAATCAGACCTTTATGGTCAAGTGGCCCGATGGAAACCACTCCTCAGTAAAAGGCACATAACAGCCTGCTCGGAGTATGCCAAAAGGCACCTCAAGGACTCTCAGACCATGAGAAACAAGATTTGCTGGCTTGATGAAACCAAGATTAAACTCTTTGGCCTGAATGCCAAGAGTCACGTCTCGAGGAAACCTGGCACCATCCCTACGGTGAAGCATAGTGGTGGCAGCATCATGCTGTGGGGATGTTTTTCAGCAGCAGGGACTGGGAGACTAGTCAGGATCGAGGGAAATATTAACGGAGCAAAGTGCAGAGAGATCCTTGATGAAAGACCTGCTCCAGAGTGCTCAGGACCTCAGACTGGGGGTGAAGGTTCACCGTCCAACAGGACAACGTCCTTAAGCACACAACCAAGACAACACAGGAGTGGCTTCGGGACAAGTCTCTGAATGTCCTTGAGTGGCCCAGCCAGAGCCCGGACTTGAGCCCGATCTAACATCTCTGGAGAGACCTGAAAATAGCTGTGCAGTGATGTTCCCCATCCAACCTGACAGAGCTAGAGAGGATCTGCAGAGAAGGATGGGAGAAACTCCCCAAATGCATGTGTGCCAAATAAATTTGCTAAATGAAAGGGGGGAAAAAGATTTAAATCAATTTTAGAAAAAGGCTTTAACGTAACAAAACATGGAAAAAAGTCAAGGGGTCTGAAAACTTTCAGAATGCACTGTATACAGCACCACCTCCCCCATAAGCATTCCTGTCATTTCTGTAGATGTTATATCCCTGTATTGCTACTGCTGGATCAAAGGAATTATCTCAGTGAGTTTCAGAGATGAACAGTACAATGCATTCCAAATTCAATAGGCAGGCAAGTAAACAAAACATTTTCAAATAAAAACTATTCCAGAAAATGTCAAAGCGTATATAACGCCCGTCCAAGAGACTGTTGACCAATCGCGTTCACATTGTCATGCTGTGACACACAGTTCCTAAGCTAAATCTCACGAAATCCCTTTTTAAAGTCAGGGTATGAGTCGAGAAACATGCCTATTGTCCTTGAAAGTACATAATGTTACGATTGCAAAGCTATACGATATTACAGAGAACAAGTTGATTACCTCTAATTATCTCTGAAAATATTTGTATTGTTGTGCTTCTTGTTCACGGAGGGTAATTCATGCCAATGTTCTTTTCTTTAAGCTGTTAATACGAATCGAAAGGAGTTTCCGATATCCTAATTTCTTAAAGTATTTCTGGTGATAGCAGGTGATAGTGATACACAAGCTAGGTCTATTTGAAACATTGCCATCCCATGGCAGCATTTACCAGCCACCAGGTTCAGAAGCTTTAAAACCACAAAAATATTTAAAACCCAATTCTATTTTTGCCCAAAGTCAAGATGTAAATTATTCAAACTGAACATAATATTATTATTTAATATAATATTATTTTAGGCTATTTTAGTTCGAGTCAAAGATAGTTTTGGAATAGTTTTAATTTTTCAAACAGGTTTGTTATTTTATTTCAGTTTACTAAATAGTTTCCCCCTAAATACTTTTTCTATAATAAGCATGGAGGTTTCCCCTATCAACCAGTCATTGGTACTGGTGACAAAGCGCCTCGTAACCTAGCTGGGAATGGGACAGAACGGAACCCTTCTGTGGTAACAGACAGGGGCGATTTGTAATCAAATCTAATTCCCAGGAACGGGGTTCATATGAACCACAGAGACTGTGTGTGGGATAATAACATGGCCGTGTCCAACCCTGCTTGTTCCCTCGACTCCACTACCAACCACCAATCTCCAACAGGGCCCTTAACCTGTATCACTAGACACCTCATAGTGAGCTACAGGTAGGAATCAGCAATGAATCCCAATAATGAGACACCTCTGGGGAGGGGTGTCAGCAACATATAAAAATATATATATATATATATATATATATATATATATATATATATATATATATATATATATATAGTGTTTTATGACAAACCGTTTTTTTACAAATCCGTCAAGACACCAACTTAGACTTTACCGTGAAATGCTTTACTTACAAGCCCTTAAACAACAGTGCAGTTCAAGAAGAAGAAAACGTTTACCAAGTAGACTAAAATAAAAAGTACTAATAAAAAGTAACACAACGAGAATAACAATAATGAGGCAATATACAGGGGGCACCGGTACCGAGTCAGTGTGGAGGCTATATACAGGGGGCACCGGTACTGAGTCAGTGTGGAGGCTATATACAGGGGGCACCGGTACCGAGTCAGTGTGGAGGCTATATACAAGGGGCACCGGTACCGAGTCAGTGTGGAGGCTATATACAGGGGGTACCGGTACCGAGTCAGTGTGGAGGCAATATACAGGGGGCACCCGTACCGAGTCAGTGTGGAGGCTATATACAGGGGGCACCGGTACTGAGTCAGTGTGCGGGGTTACAGGCTAGTTGAGGTAATCTGTACATGAAGGTAGGGGAGTGTAGTGACTATGCATAGGTAACAAACAACCAGTGAGTAGCAGCAGTGCACCAAAGGGAGGGGGGTGGGGGGGGGTCAATGTAAATTGTCCGGTGGTGATTTTATTAATTGTTCAGCAGTCTTATGGCTTGGGGGTAGAAGCTGTTGAGGAGGCTTTTGGTTCTAGACTTGGCGCTGCAGTACCACTTGCCGTGCGGTAGCAGAGAAAACAGTCTATAACTTGGGTGACTGGAGTCTCTGACAATTTTGTGGGCTTTCCTCTGACACCGCCTATTATATAGGTCCTGGATGGCAGGAAGCTTGGCCACAGTGATGTACTGGGCTGTTTTCACTACCCTCTGTAGCGCCTTACGGTCAAATGCCGAGCAGTTGCCATACCAGGCGGTGATGCAACCGGTCAGGATGCTCTCGATGGTGCAGCTGTATTACCTTTTGAGGATCTGGGGACCCATGATAAATCTTTTCAATCTCCTGAGGGGGAAAAGGTTTTGTTTTGCCCTCTTCATGACTGTCTTGGTATATACCCACGTGGGTGATTGAAAGATGAACTGAGGTCCACACTCCAGTCCAGTTGATGGTGGTAATGCACCTTAAAGTTGGTTGCCAACTGCCATATAAAGTCCAAAGAAAAAGAAGCCTAAAGGAAGGTGAAATTACGAGAAACGAATTTGGTTTACCGTTTGGGGTATTGCAACTGGTTACTTATTTTGATGTGATATGAAAGTATTGTGTGAAATTATTCTGAATTGATATGAAAGTACAGCGATTTATGTTTCTAGAAATGTATCGCAATTGAGAATGGATTCACATTTAGATGGAATATTTGACTATTTTAGCTGCCAGAGCCAGTCTACCTCTGAAAATAACATACAGTCCTTGGACCTTGAGGAGTAACGGGGGCAGCAATCAGCAGTAGAAACAATAACAAAGCGTACTCCCTGCCCGTTTTGGTAAAAAGCTGAGGGATGGGGCTGGAGAAATGAAACCATCCATGATATCAACATTATAGTTTTAACCATGTTTTGAGGATATACAGTGTTTGTTTATATTTACTGACAAACATTGGAATAAAAAAAGCTCATATTTTGGGTTCTGATGGGGTACGACAGTTGAACTAAGCTCATGAGGCATTTATAAGTGATTTCTTAAAGAAACAATGGGTACATATCATTAATGTATAAGTCCCAAAATGGATGTAACAACTGCTGGTTGCCCCTTTAAGACTACATATTGGGCTAATCTAATAGGAGATATTGAGGACTACAGTATTTCAGGGATTGTCATTGGATGCATTTGATCAATTGTTAACGTTTTGTTGATGGTCCACTCTTGATGTTCTACACGTTACAGTGTAGCTCCAGCCATTCCTACAGAACAACATTAAAGTGTAGAAACCCTTTACTGCATATTGGTTCAACGACTGCAGAGATGGTACTTACTGGGGTTAAACGGATCTCCAACCTCCTCTTCTTCCTCCAATGTGACAGTAATCTCCCCCTCCTCCTCTTTCACACCAATAACTGCGTCCTCCTCTTTCACATCCTTCTCCTCTTCTTTTACTGTAACATCCTCCTCCTCCTCTTTCACTCTGAACGCCTCTTCCTCTTCTTTCACTGAAACGTCTTTCTCTTCTTCTTTCACCGTAACAGCCTCACCCTCTACTTCTTGTTTCACTGTGACATCCTCTTCTTCCTCCTCCTCTTTCACGACAATGTTCAGCCCCAGAGCTTCTTTCTCCGTCCAGCAGATCTCCTCTTCTTTAACAAGAGGGGAGAAGCTTACTGACCTCATGTTCGGGGATGTTAGCTAGCTAGCTATCATTAGCGACTAGGCTAGTGCTAACTTAACCAGCCAGCTACTATAGCTGACTAATACAAAATAACGTAATATTCAATTAAATAGGTTAACAAGTTGATACGACAGAAGTGTGTCTAAAACACAGTAGCTAATATACACCGAAAGCGTATAAATAGCTTGACTCTTTCGGCTATGTTGGCTAGCAAGCTACCGAGGTGGTTGACGAGCTGTTTATGAAGAACCGTCCACTAGATTATACGTCACGCTGGCAGCGTCGCCTGAAAAACGCACATCGCCGTCTGCTGACTGGAGGGGAAATGCAGTTGAGGATACAATTTATTTTCAGACAAAGATTATTTAAATGGATTTAATTAAATAATACTATTATATTGAGACATACAAAGACAATAAAGTGTTGATTGATTAGTGCGAATAAAAAATGTTTACTACAGCACATTTAAGGCAGTTTCATTGTGTCATACTAAATCTAAATAAGTAGCTAGCTACTGTAGGTCCATACTGCTCCTACGTGGTGTAACAATACATCATGTAGATGTATATAATGAACAGACTAGGTCTATACTGCTCCTACATGGTGTAACAATACATCATGTAGGTGTATATAATGAACAGACTAGGTCTATACTGCTCCTACGTGGTGTAACAATACATCATGCAGATGTATATATATCAACACATATAGATATCATAGATATCATCCTAACCAACTTGCCCTCCAAATACACCTCTGCTGTTTTCAACCAAGATCTCAGCGATCACTGCCTCATTGCCTGCATCCGTAATGGGTCAGCGGTCAAACGACCTCCACTCATCACTGTCAAACGCTCCCTGAAACACTTCAGCGAGCAGGCCTTTCTGATCGACCTGGCCGAGGTATCCTGGAAGGATATTGATCTCATCCCGTCAGTAGAGGATGCCTGGATATTTTTTTTAAATGCCTTCCTCACCATCTTGAATAAGCATGCCCCATTCAAGAAATTTAGAACCAGGAACAGATATAGCCCTTGGTTCTCTCCTGACCTGACTGCCCTTAACCAACAGAAAAACATCCTATGGCGTTCTGCATTAGCATCGAACAGCCCCCGTGATATGCAACTTTTCAGGGAAGCTAGAAACCAATATACACAGGCAGTTAGAAAAGCCAAGGCTAGCTTTTTCAAGCAGAAATTTGCTTTCTGCAACACAAATTCAAAAAAGTTCTGGGACACTGTAAAGTCCATGGAGAATAAGAACACCTCCTCCCAGCTTCCAACTGCACTGAAGATAGGAAACACTGTCACCACCGACAAATCCACTATAATTGAGAATTTCAATAAGCATTTTTCTATGGCTGGCCATGCTTTCCACCTGGCTACCCCTACCCCGGTCAACAGCACTGCCCTCCCCTCTGCTACTCGCCCAAGCCTTCCCCATTTCTCTTTCTCCCAAATACAGTCAGCTGATGTTCTGAAAGAGCTGCAAAATCTGGACCCTTACAAATCAGCCGGGCTAGATAATCTGGACCCTTTCTTTCTAAAACTATCTGCTGAAATTGTTGCCACCCCTATTACTAGCCTTTTCAACCTCTCTTTCGTGTTGTCTGAGATTCCCAAAGATTGGAAAGCAGCTGCCGACCATTTCGAATCCCACCATACCTTCTCCGCTATGCAATCTGGTTTCAGAGCTGGTCATGGGTGCACCTCAGCCACGCTCAAGGTCATAAACGATATCTTAACCGCCATCGATAGGAAACAATACTGTGCAGCCGTATTCATTGACCTGGCCAAGGCTTTTGACTCTGTCAATCACCACATCCTCATCGGCAGACTCGACAGCCTTGGTTTCTCTAATGATTGCCTCGCCTGGTTCACCAACTACTTCTCTGATCGAGTTCAGTGTGTCAAATCGGAGGGTCTGTTGTCCGGGCCTCTGGCAGTCTCTATGGGGGTGCCACAGGGTTCAATTCTTGGACCGACTCTCTTCTCTGTATACATCAATGATGTCGCTCTTGCTGCTGGTGATTCTCTGATCCATCTCTACGCAGACGACACTATTCTGTATACTTCTGGCCCTTCTTTTGACACTGTGTTAACAACCCTCCAGGCGAGCTTCAATGCCATACAACTCTCCTTCCGTGGCCTCCATTTGCTCTTAAATACAAGTAAAACTAAATGCATGCTCTTCAACCGATCGCTGCCTGCACCTGCCCGCCTGTCCAACATCACTACTCTGGACGGCTCTGACTTAGAATATGTGGACAACTACAAATACCTAGGTGTCTGGTTAGACTGTAAACTCTCCTTCCAGACTCACATCAAATATCTCCAATCCAAAGTTAAATCTAGAATTGGCTTCCTATTCCGCAACAAAGCATCCTTCACTCATGCTGCCAAACATACCCTTGTAAAACTGACCATCCTACCAATCCTCGACTTCGGTGATGTCATTTACAAAATAGCCTCCAAAACCCTACTCAATAAATTGGATGCAGTCTATCACAGTGCCATCCGTTTTGTCACCAAAGCCCCATATACTACCCACCACTGCGACCTGTACACTCTCGTTGGCTGGCCCTCGCTTCATACTCGTCGCCAAACCCACTGGCTCCAGGTCATCTACAAGACCCTGCTAGGTAAAGTCCCCCCTTATCTCAGCTCGCTGGTCACCATAGCAGCACCTACCTGTAGCACGCGCTCCAGCAGGTATATCTCTCTGGTCACCCCCAAAACCAATTCTTCCTTTGGCCGCCTCTCCTTCCAGTTCTCTGCTGCCAATGACTGGAACGAACTACAAAAATCTCTGAAACTGGAAACACTTATCTCCCTCACTAGCTTTAAGCACCAGCTGTCAGAGCAGCTCATAGATTACTGCACCTGTACATAGCCCATCTATAATTTAGCCCAAACAACTACCTCTTTAATTGTAAATGAGAACGTGTTCTCAATTTGCCTACCTGCTTAAATAAAGGTGAAATAAATAAATAAATAAATATAATGAACAGACTAGGTCTATACTGCTCCTACATGGTGTAACAATACATCATGTAGATGTATATAATGAACAGACTAGGTCTATACTGCTCCTACATGGTGTAACAATACATCATGTATATAACGAACAGACTAGGTCTATACTGCTCCTACATGGTGCATCATATAGATGTATATAACGAACAGACTAGGTCTATACTGCTCCTACATGGTGTAACAATACATCATGTATATAACGAACAGACTAGGTCTATACTGCTCCTACATGGTGCATCATATAGATGTATATAACGAACAGACTAGGTCTATACTGCTCCTACATGGTGTAACAATACATCATGTATATAACGAACAGACTAGGTCTATACTGCTCCTACATGGTGCATCATATAGATGTATATAACGAACAGACTAGGTCTATACTGCTCCTACATGGTGTAACAATACATCATGTAGATGTATATAATGAACAGACTAGGTCTATACTGCTCCTACATGGTGTAACAATACATCATGTAGATGTATATAATGAACAGACTAGGTCTATACTGCTCCTACATTTTTATGTATTATTATGTGTTATTTATTTCTCCTTTATTTAACCAGGTCGGCCAGTTGAGAACAAGTTCTCATTTACAACTGTGACCTGGTCAAGATAAAGCAAAGCAGTTCGACAAAAACAACAACACAGAGTTACACATGAACAAACATTCAGTCAATAACACAATAGAAGACAGAGAATATATTTTTCTGTTTAGAAATATTGTGAAACACGATCATTCCACTATTAATGCAGATATTATGGACATTTTATTTAAAACATGAAATGAAATTATAATTGTATTTCCTTTAATTCAGACCCAAAATGTATTTGTTATAATGTGTGCCATTGCCCGGCTATTAAAATGGACAGGCGACTATTTGAGCCTCAGCCTTGAATTTAAATTTTATGGAATGTTAACTTTGATTGTCTTCAATGAAAATGATAGACATTTCAAACATGGAATGCAACGTTGTATGAAACATTATTGTCAAGTGACTTGATGTCTACGGTGCCAAAGAGATTGATAGTTGGGAGTGTCCAGTGTGTTGATATAACGGTAATAATGTCAAAATTCCACTTTTAACAACCATCAGAATTGGTTAAAAAAAAGTTATACCCGAGTAGTGCAGCGGTCGACAGTACTGCATCGAAGGGCTAGAGGCATCACTACAGGCCCGGGTTCGATCCCGGGCTGTACCACAACCTGCTGTGATCGGGAGTCCCGTAGGGCAGCACACTATAGGCCAAGCGTTGCCCAGGTTAGGGGAGGGTTTGGCCGGGGGGGTGGGGCTTTACTACTCTAGCGAATCCTTGTGGCGCCTGCAGGCTGACCTCGGCCGTCAGGTGAACAGTGTTTCCTCCGACATATTGGTGCATCTTCCGGGTTAAGCGGGTAGCTGTTAAGAAGCGCAGTTTGGCTGGTCATGTTTCAGAGGACACATGACTCGACCTTCGATATATATTATATTATTATTATTAAATATATAGATATATTCAATATTTTTATTTTTTATTTTACCTTTATTTATACAGGTTTTTCTCATTGAGATAACATCTCTTTTCCAAAAGAGACCTGGTCCAATAGCAGCAGGGGGAACAACGTTTCAGACAAAACAACTTACGCACACAACATTAAACAAAGCTATAAACACACACACACAGTACAACAATAACATTTTACGTTAAAAACACGAAAGTCTTGACTAAAAACAGCTGCCCTAAAAACAATTACACTCTTCTATACATCGATCAAGTGTTTAATAAGCTCCAACAACGAAACTAGATCATCACATTTTTAAATGTTCAGGAGAGAATTCCAGGACCACGGAGCTGAGTAACAATTCGACCTGTTCTAATTTTTGTTAGAAGCAAATGAGAAGGGGACCGTAATTGATATTTATTTACCGACCTGACTAAAAAAGAACAGAGATAAAATGGCATTTTACCCAAAATGGCCTTAAATATCAGTGTATACCAGTGTTTAAGCCTACGCAAGGTCAATGACGACCAGCCAACAGCACTGTAGACATCACAATATCGAAATTGTGGAGAAAAAACGGGGGTAAAATTATTTTAAAAATGCCGAAATTGGTTGTTCCCCCACCATTTACAACAACGTCACTGAGCACCATCACTGTCTTTCCTTCGTGGATCTCCTGCATGTTTACATATCTGGCATTACTCATCTCATATGTATATACTGTATTCTATCCTATTCTACTGTATCAGTCTATGTATTACTCATCTCATATGTATATACTGTATTCTATCCTATTCTACTGTATCTTAGTCTATGTATTACTCATCTCATATGTATATGCTGTATTCTATTCATTAACAAATACTAAGAGGGACCAAGAGTCTTTTGATTGGTCAGTCATTGGGTTCATTTGTTGAAATCAAATCAAGCTTTATTTATACAGTACATTTCAAACATGGATGCAACACAATGGCTTCACAAGAAAAAACAAATAAAAAAATGAAATATTTAGTACACAACAAACAAGACTAACAACTGAAAGACTAATGAGCAGCCTAAGGAAATGCCATTGATTAAAATATTAATTGGATGCAATGCAAAATTCAAGGTATTTTTTTTTTAGGAGGGGTTCATCGCTCCCTGGTACCATATAGAACAGAAACAGTAACTCATGCCCTGGAATGTGGTCTCTTTAGGTTTTTATCACCCAAAAGACATTGTAAATGTCCTGTCAGTGTTTTCTCCCAGAGGCAAGTCCTCAGTAGAACACACAGACACTATAGTTCTAAGAACCCTCTATTCTGTTGCATAAAACAACCATTTGATGCAATAAAAGTATTATAACATAATGTTGCAGTTTTGCTCTCAGTGTCCACTGAAAGTTGACTAGTAACAACAACTGGGACATAAAAGTCACCCACCATGAGACCCACTAAATCTGCCCAAGAAGAGGTAAACAAAAGAACTGGTGTTACACATACTGACTAACGAGGTGACACCAATCAGTGCCTCCTACGTGCTAACGAGCTATAGTGCTAAAGTCCAACCTCAAAACATAAAAATAGAAAAACTAAAGCCTGTAACACCTTTCCCCTTAAGACAACAAATAAATACTATCATTTTTGTTGGACAAGTTTGCTCACCACCAACAGAAAACAACTTCCATTTCACATTATAATCAACTACAATGCTTCACCAATATAAACATGGTGTCTACTGGCTGTCAACAATTAAAAACAAGAAAAAACACATTTCTAAATAATAATATACAATCTTATTATTTTTTTAAACCTTTTTCTTTCAATAGAATCCTCTTTCAGTATCTTTTCTCAGTTTTCTTTCTATAGAATCCTAGAACTCAATAGCTTCTAGAACTCTCGTCTTCCTAAAACTCACTAGCTTCTAGAACTCTCGTCTTCCTAAAACTCACTAGCTTCTAGAACTCTCGTCTTCCTAAAACTCACTAGCTTCTAGAACTCTCGTCTTCCTAAAACTCACCAGCTTCTAGAACTCTCGTCTTCCTAAAACTCACTAGCTTCTAGAACTCTCGTCCCCTTGGAACGAGCCCAAACAAAACTCATCTCCAATACGGAAAACCGTGCAGTCAAAATAAATTTTTCACACAGTACAACAATAACATTTTACGTTAAAAACACGAAAGTCTTGACTAAAAACAGCTGTCCTAAAAACAATTACACTCTTCTATACATCGATCAAGTGTTTAAGCTCCACCAACGGAACTAGATCATCACATTTTTAAATGTTCAGGAGAGGATTCCAGGACCACGGAGCTGAGTAACATTTCGACCTGATCTAATTTTTGTTTAGAAGCAAATGAGAAGGGGACCGTAATTGATATTTATTTACCGACCTGATTAAAAAGGAACAGAGATAAAATGGCATTTTACCCAAAATGGCCTTAAATATCAGTGTATACCAGTGTTTAAGCCTACGCAAGGTCAATGACGACCAGCCAACAGCACTGTAGACATCACAATATCGAAATTGTGGAGAAAAAACGGGGGTAAAATTATTTTAAAAATGCCGAAATTGGTTGTTCCCCCACCATTTACAACAACATCACAGAGCACCATCACTGTCTTTCCTTCGTGGATCTCCTGCATGTTTACATATCTGGCATTACTCATCTCATATGTATATACTGTATTCTATCCTATTCTACTGTATCTTAGTCTATGTATTACTAATCTCATATGTATATACTGTATTCTATCCTATTCTACTGTATCTTAGTCTATGTATTACTCATCTCATATGTATATACTGTTTTCTATCCTATTTTACTGTATCTTAGTCTATGTATTACTCATTTCATATGTATATACTGT
Source organism: Salvelinus namaycush (assembly GCF_016432855.1). Taxonomy (NCBI): domain Eukaryota; kingdom Metazoa; phylum Chordata; class Actinopteri; order Salmoniformes; family Salmonidae; genus Salvelinus; species Salvelinus namaycush. The sequence continues at coordinate 66,596 of NW_024058909.1, forward strand.
ATTCTATCCTATACTATTGTATCAGTCTATGCCGCTCTGACATCGCTCGTCCATATATTTATATATTCTTATTCCATTACTTAGATGTGTGTGTATTAGGTATTTGTTGTGAAATTGTTAGATATTACTGCACTGTTAGAGCTAGAAACACAAGCATTAAGTTAGATATTACTACACTGTTGGAGCTAGGAACACAAGCATTTAGTTAGATATTACTGCACTGTTGGAGCTAGGAACACAAGCATTTAGTTAGATATTACTGCACTGTTGGAGCTAGGAACACAAGCATTTAGTTAGGTATTACTGCACTGTTGGAGCTAGAAACACAAGCATTTAGTTAGGTATTACTGCACTGTTGGAGCTAGGAACACAAGCATTTAGTTAGATATTACTGCACTGTTGGAGCTAGGAACACAAGCATTTAGTTAGATATTACTGCACTGTTGGAGCTAGGAACACAAACATTTAGTTAGATATTACTGTACTGTTGGAGCTAGGAACACAAGCATTTGGTTAGATATTACTGCACTGTTGGAGTTAGGAACACAAGCATTTAGTTAGATATTACTGCACTGTTGGAGCTAGAAACACAAGCATTTAGTTAGATATTACTGCACTGTTGGAGCTAGGAACACAAACATTTAGTTAGATACTACTGCACTGTTGGAGCTAGGAACACAAGCATTTAGTTAGATACTACTGCACTGTTGGAGCTAGGAACACAAGCATTTAGTTAGATATTACTGCACTGTTGGAGCTAGGAACACAAGCATTTAGTTAGATATTACTGCACTGTTGGAGCTAGGAACACAAGCATTTAGTTAGATATTACTGCACTGTTGGAGCTAGGAACACAAGCATTTAGTTAGATATTACTGTACTGTTGGAGCTAGAAACACAAGCATTTCGCTACACCCGCAATAACATCTGTATGTGACAAATAACATTTGATTTATTATGATTTAAATTATTATGAAGGTCACTTGTGTAAAATGTACTTTTCCCCACTCATCTTTTGACATGGCTTATGCATATTCAGTGGCTTGGCTGCTTCCAGACTATGTCAAAGGCCCACCTGGTAGATCTGAACCTAATGCAGCTTGGAGTGATCAGATGACAGAAGTCACATTTAGGTGCCAGGTGTAACTGAGGCCATAGATGCTCCATATCCATTACTTTGAGTGTTTTATATAATATGACTAAATGTGTTTCTGTGTTGCAGGGGCAGTCAAGAAATGGAACGGCAAGGCCACAGAATATGACATAAGCAGAGCTGTGAGAGACCACCTCAAGCCCCTGGTAGAGCCGGGGGTGGTGTTTACCACTCCACCAGCAGAGCGGTGGGAGACCACCTCAAGCCCCTGGTAGAGCCGGGGGTGGTGTTTACCACTCCACCAGCAGAGCGGTGGGAGACCACCTCAAGCCCCTGGTAGAGCCGGGGGTGGTGTTTACCACTCCACCAGCAGAGCTGTGGGAGACCACCTCAAGCCCCTGGTAGAGCCGGGGGTGGTGTTTACCACTCCACCAGCAGAGCTGTGGGAGACCACCTCAAGCCCCTGGTAGAGCCGGGGGTGGTGTTTACCACTCCACCAGCAGAGCTGTGGGAGACCACCTCAAGCCCCTGGTAGAGCCGGGGGTGGTGTTTACCACTCCACCAGCAGAGCTGTGGGAGACCACCTCAAGCCCCTGGTAGAGCCGGGGGTGGTGTTTACCACTCCACCAGCAGAGCTGTGAGAGACCACCTCAAGCCCCTGGTAGAGCCGGGGTTGGGGTTTACCACTCCACCACGCCTTCAGCAGGCTTGAAAAGTCATACTAAGATGGACCATCAGTCTGTTGATTGGTCAGTCATTGGGTTAATTTGTTTTGCAATATGTTCAAATCAAATCAAGCTTTATTTATACAGCACATTTCAGACATGGATGCAACACAATGGCTTCACAGGAAAAAACAGAAATATTTAGTACACAAACATAAAAGGATAAAAAAACAATAACAACTTAAAGACTAATGAGCATCCTAAGGAAATGCCATTGATTAAAATGTTAAAATATCCAACCCAAAATATAAGCTTGTTTTTTAGGAGGGGCTCTGAAAGACACTATGGGGGTGTCCACTGAAAGTTGACTGGTAACAACAACTGGGACCTAAAAGACACCCATCATGAGACCCACTAAATCTGCCCAAGAAGAGACAAACAAAAGAAAAACCCACACCAAACTTAAAGACAGGAAGCAAACCAAAAAGGTGGAGCAACTAAAGGTGTTAACTCTCCACATCTATCAAGACAACTGGAGCACTGGGCCAGACACTCTTAAATAGAACCTGGACCAGCTCAGGTGAAACACATACTGACTAACGAGGTGACACCAATCAGTGCGTCATACGTGCTGACGAGCTATATGTGCTGACGAGCTATATGTGCCGACGAGCTATATGTGCCAACGAGCTAGACGTGCCAACGAGCTAGACGTGCCAACGAGCTAGACGTGCCAACGAGCTAGACGTGCCAACGAGCTAGACGTGCCAACGAGCTAGACGTGCCAACGAGCTAGACGTGCCAACGAGCTAGACGTGCCAACGAGCTAGACGTGCCAACGAGCTAGACGTGCCAACGAGCTAGACGTGCCAACGAGCTAGACGTGCCAACGAGCTAGACGTGCCAACGAGCTAGACGTGCCAAAGTCCAACCTCAAAACATAAATGGAAAAACCAAAGCCTGTAACACCTTCCCCCTAAGACAACAAATAAATCCTATATTTTTGTTGGACAAGTTTGCTCACCACCAACAGAAAACAACTTCCATTTCACATTATAATCAACTACAATGCTTCACCTTCTACAATATAAACATGGTGTCTACTGGCTGTCAACATTTAAAAACAAGAAAAAACACGTATTTTGAAATAATTTTTTCTCCTTTTTCTTTCTATAGAATCCTAAAACTCACTAGCTTTTAGAACTCTTGTCCCCTTGGAACGAGCGCAAACAAAACTCATCTACAATCAAAATAAATTAAGATCCATGGCAACGCATATCGATTTGGGAGGAAATCTGGTTGAACCAGCTCTTGAAAGTAACACAAAACAAAAAACACATGGAAATGGGAAATATATTTTACCTCACTGGTTAGACAACCTGCAGAAGACAGTCAGCTACATTTTTGAGTGTTGCATTTAAATTTAGGGGTTGCTAAACAAAGGAACACAACACTTATTTGTAATCACTCATCGATATCATGTTGAAATCAATTGTGTGACAGAAGGGAGATGAGGTTGCAGGTCCTGTTAAAACTAACAGCTCAAACACCACACAGAATCTGGGAATAATGTGTACATCCCTGGTTAGAGGAAAATTTGTAGAAAACAGCTAGCTACATTTTGAAGTGTTGCATTTTGACTCAAGTGGGTCATCAACATGGTAAGTGTAACACAACACTTTTTTTGTGAGTCACTTTTTGTTAAATCACATAAATAGTACTCTTTCAATTCAGAGCCTGGATTTTTCCCCTGAGGCTAATATCCATATGTTGAAATCAATAGAACAGGGGACAAACATTTAGTGTTCTACATTGTGACATCATTAAAATACTCCTACTACAATGTTAAAACATTCTACATTGTGACATCATTAAAATACTCCTACTACAATGTTAAAACATTCTACATTGTGACATCATTAAAATACTCCTACTACAATGTTAAAACATTCTACATTGTGACATCATTAAAATACTCCTACTACAATGTTAAAACATTCTACATTGTGCCATTAATTCATTGATATCATGAAATAACTCCATGTATTTTCTGATGTTTGATCAGAGATCTTTTATCAGAGTATTTCTTGTCACACAGACCACAGCTATGAGGCTTCTCTCCTGTGTGTATTCTCTGGTGCACTGTCAGATCTCCAGATCGACTAAAACTCTTCCCACATTGATCACAGCTATAAGATTTCTCTCCTGTGTGTGTTCTCTGGTGTACAGTCAGATGGCCAGATTGAATAAAACTCGTCCCACATTGATCACAGCTATATGGTTTCTCTCCTGTGTGGGTTCTCTGGTGTTGAGTCAGATGGTTAGATGTAGTAAAACACTTCCCACATTGATCACAGCTGTAAGGTTTCTCTCCTGTGTGTATTCTCTGGTGTAGAGTCAGATCTCTAGATCGACCAAAACTCTTCCCACATTGACAACAGCTATAAGGTTTCTCTCCTGTGTGTGTTCTCTGGTGCACTGTCAGATCTCCAGATCGACTAAAACTCTTCCCACATTGATCACAGCTATAAGGTTTCTCTCCTGTGTGTGTTCTCTGGTGCACTGTCAGATCTCCAGATCGACTAAAACTCTTCCCACATTGATCACAGCTATAAGGTTTCTCTCCTGTGTGTATTCTCTGGTGTAGAGTCAGAATGCTATATGCAGCAAAACTCTTCCCACATTGACCACAGCTATAAGGTTTCTCTCCTGTGTGTATTCTCAGATGTTGAGTCAGATGGCAAGATTGACCAAAACTCTTCCCACATTGAACACAGCTATAAGGTTTCTCTCCTGTGTGTGTTCTCTGGTGCACTGTCAGATCTCCAGATCGACTAAAACTCTTTCCACATTGATCACAGCTATAAGATTTCTCTCCTGTGTGTATTCTCTGGTGTAGAGTCAGAATGCTATATGCAGCAAAACTCTTCCCACATTGACCACAGCTATAAGATTTCTCTCCTGTGTGTATTCTCAGATGTTGAGTCAGATGGCAAGATCTATCAAAACTCTTCCCACATTGAACACAGCTATAAGGTTTCTCTCCTGTGTGTGTTCTCTGGTGTACTGTCAGACCTCCAGATTGACTAAAACTCTTCCCACATTGATCACAGCTATAACGTTTCTCTCCTGTGTGTGTTCTCTGGTGTACTGTCAGATCTCCAGATTGACTAAAACTATTCCCACATTGATCACAGCTATAAGATTTCTCTCCTGTGTGTGTTCTCTGATGAATTTTAATGCCTGATGAGGTGAATCTCTTCCCACAGTCGGAGCAGCGGTGAGATCTCTTCCCTGTGGATCTCTGCAGGTGTTTATTGAGGTGTTCTGATCTGGAGAGACTCTTCTCTGCCTTTTTAGCATCATGAGGTTGTTGATGCTCCCCAGAGGATCCACGACAGTCACGTCTCTCTCCTGTGTGAATGACAAAGTCATACAGATGGTTAAAGGCCCACAACAGCAGAAATCCACTGTAAAAGGTGATGCCAACAGCGTAGCCATGATGTTGTACAACAATTGACGTCTGTAATGAATGTAATGATTTGACATTTGTCTTAAAATGAGCAAGAAAAGTCATATATTGTCTTGTTTTCACATTAGTAGTAACATCTAAGATTGTAGACTAGAAATAAGTTATTCATGTTGTTGAAACTCTAAGCAGTGTGCCAGACGACTTTTGGTCTCCAATATATGCCCCTTTCTGTGTTTGCTAAAATTGTATGAGGAAACCGATAGTTATGGATGTAGTATATCTGCCTGGAGCAAAAATGGTGAGCAAAGATTTTAGTTTTTCACAATGTATTCTGAATGTGAATGGGGGAAAACTCAGGGGAGTAACCTCCATGTCCAGGTTGCTTATGAGTGCATTTCACACTGCTTTGGATTATAATTGTAAGGCTCGCTTGAATGTCCTGCTTAATATAATGTTTGTGTCATCATCGCATATCAACCGCTTTGTACTTAAAAAACCCTTCAACCAGTAAAATGCTCTTTGGCTTTTTCATCAGCCTGACAATGAGGGTTTGTACACTGTTTGCCAAATTGGCCCATAACTTCACCTAACAACAAATATAGGAAAATAATTCTGTGTGTTGTACAATTGCCTATCCATCAAGGAACAGTTTACACATTATGAGCTAAGTATCTCTGTGTCCAAACAGACTAACGAGACCCAACTATAAATCAAGCAGACAATAACATTATAAACATCAATTTGTTAGGGATGTTGGATCCAACGTGGAGCACGGCATAACTGTCTTTACCAGAGTAATGAATGATGAAGCACTTTGGTTGTTGTTGCATGTCGTGATGTTTGTCATTTGACTGTCATTCAGAAAATGATTTCCTGGATCAGCTGATGATAGTTGAACATGTGACTAACTACACAGCTACAGTATTAAGAATGATGTGTAATTATTGAAGAACCGCGTTAATGACAGTATCAATTTGGGTGTTGTCAATAAAGTTACGATTATCATTTTTTAATTTTTTTTATTTAACCTTTATTTAACCAGGACGGCCAGTTGAGAACAAGTTCTCATTTACAACTGCAACCTGGCCAAGATAGAGCAAAGCAGTGTGACAAAAACAACACGTGGGATAAACAAACGTACAGTCAATAACACAATAGAAAAATCTATATACAGTGTGTGCAAATGGAGTACGGAGGTAAGGCAATAAATAGGCCATAGTAGCGAAGTAATTACAATTTAGCAAATTAACACTGGAGTGAGATGTGCAGATGATGATGTGCAAGTAGAAATACTGGTGCGCAAAAGAGCAAAAAAAGTAAATAAAAACATGGGGACGAGGTAGGCAGTTGGATGAGCTATTTACAGATGGGCTGTGTACAGCTGCAGCGATCGGTATGCTGCTCAGATAGCTGATGCTTAAAGTTAATGAGGGAGATAGAAGTCTCCAACTTCAGCGATTTTTGCAATTCGTTCCAGTCAGTGGCAGCAGAGAACTGGAAGGAAAGACGGCCAAAGGAGGTGTTGGCTTTGGGGATGAACTGTGAGATATACGTGCTGGAGCGCGTGCTACGAGTGGGTGTTGCTATGGTGACCAGTGAGCTGAGATAAGGTGGAGCTTTACCTAGCAAAGACTTACAGATGACCTGGAGCCAATTGTTTTGGCGACTAATATTTAGCAAGGGCCAGCCAACAAGAGCATACAGGTCGCAGTGGTGGGTGGTATATGGGGCATTAGTGACAAAACGGATGGCACTGTGATAGACTGCATCCAGTTTGCTGAGTAGAGTGTTGGAGGCTATTTTGTAAATGACACCGCCGATCTGTTTTACGAGGGTATGTTTGGCAGCATGAGTGAAGGAGGCTTTGTTACGAAATAGGGAGCCAATTCTAGATAAAATTTTGGATTGGAGATGCTTAATGTGAGTCTGGAAGGAGAGTTTACAGTCTAACCAGACACCTAGGTATTTGTAGTTGTCCACATATTCTAAGTCAGAACTGTCCAGAGTAGTGATGCTAGTCGGGTGGGCGGGTGCGGGCAGCGATCGGTTGAAGAGCATGCATTTAGTTTTACTTGCTTTTAAGAGCAGTTGGAGGCCACAGAAGGAGTGTTGTATGGCATTGAAGCTCGTTTGGAGGTTTGTTAGTTGGTGAACCAGGCGAGTCAGTTTTTTGAGAAACCAAGGCTGTTGAGTCTGCCGATAAGAATACGGTGATTGACAGAGTCGAAAGACTTGGCTAGGTTGATGAATACGGCTGCACAGTACTGTCTTTTATCGATGGCGGTTATGATATCGTTTAGTACCTTGAGTGTGGCTGAGGTGCACCCATGACCAGCTCTGAAACCAGATTGCACAGCGGAGAAGGTACGGTGGGATTCAAAATGGTCAGTGATCTGTTTGTTAACTTCTAGTTCCTCCCAAACCCGGATCCGGGAGCACCCCCACCAGTAAAAAAGCTGACTAGCATAGCCTAGCATAGCGTCACAAGTAAATACTAGCATCTAAATATCATTAAATCACAAGTCCAAGACACCAGATGAAAGATACACATCTTGTGAATCCAGACATCATTTCTGATTTTTAAAATGTTTTACAGGGAAGACACAATATGTAAATCTATTAGCTAACCATGTTAGCAAAAGATACCATTTTTTTTACTCCACCAGTTTTTTACTCCATCAGTAGCTATCACAAATTCGACCAAATAAAGATTTAAATAGCCACTAACCAAGAAACAAATTCATCAGATGACAGTCTGATAACATATTTATTGTATAGCATATGTTTTGTTAGAAAAATGTGCATATTTCAGGTATAAATCATAGTTTACCATTGCAGCCACCATCACAACTCGACTAGAATAACTACAGAGAGCAACGTGTATTACCTAATTACTCATCATAAAACATTTCTTAAAAATACACAGCGTACAGCAATTGAAAGACACAGATCTTGTGAATCCAGACAATATTTCAGATTTTCTAAGTGTTTTACAGCGAAAACACAATATAGCGTTATATTAGCTTAGCACAGTAGCAAACCACACAACAGCATTGATTCCAGCCAAACATAGCGATAACGTATTCACCACCAAAATATATTAATTTTCACTAACCTTCTCAGAATTCTTCAGATGACAGTCCTGTAACATCATATTACACAATGCATATAGAGTTTGTTCGAAAATGTGCATATTTAGCGGCACAAATCGTGCTTATACAATGAAAATAGTGTCCAAATACTCAAGCAATCTGTCCGGCGCCATCTTGGAAAGACACCTATTCTTATCGAAAACTATTCATAAACTTGACTAAAAAAATACAGGTTGGACAGCAATTGAAAGACAAATTAGTTCTTAATGCAATCGCTGAATTGCATTTTTAAAATTATCGTTACTGCGCAATACAGGGTGCGATAACGCAAGGCTACACTGCAAGAAATGGCGTCTTATGCATTTGACATTTTTCAACAGAACAATGAATTATCAGCATAAATAGTTCTTACTTTTCGATGAACTCTCATCAGAATCTTGGGAAAGGTGTCCTTTATCCAGAACAATCGTCTTTTGGTTGAAAGCTGTCCTCTTGTCCTGTCGAAATAGCCGCTAACGTTCGGCATGTGCCGGAAAGGTGTCCAACTCTTGAAAGCGCGTCACAAAGAAATGCCAGAAAATCGCAATAAACTGATATAAATTGCTATAAGTCGGTTTAAATTAACTACCTTATGATGTCTTTAACAACTATAACGAATAAAAACATGACCGGAGATATAGAACTGGCAAAACGAAAGCTTGGCAGGAGGCCACTCTGATGTCCCTACTGCGCCAGGCGCAACGTTGAAAAGGACGGTACTTCCGCTCCAGGGTCTTATATAAGGTCCCAGATTGCGCAATCCACTCCATTCAAATTCTCCCCGCTTACTGACATCTAGAGGAAGACGTATGCAGTGCATGTAGCCCGATGGCTTACATGGGGACTTATAAACTGACCTCAGAACAGGGACCTCGATTTCTGAAATCTCACTCCCTGACAGGAAAAGTGCTGCAGAATGAGTTCTGTTTCACTCAGAGAAATAATTCAAACGGTTTTAGAAACTAGAGAGTGTTTTCTATCCAATAGTAATTATAATATGCATATTGTACGAGCAAGAATTGAGTACGAGGCAGTTTAATTTGGGAACACATTTTTCCAAAGTCAAAATAGCACCCCCCATAGGCTCAAGAGGTTAACTTGGCTTTCGAAGACCTTAGAAAGGCAGGGTAGAGTAGATATAGGTCTGTAGCAGTTTTGGTCTAGAGTGTCTCCCCCTTTGAAGAGGGGGATGACCACGGCAGCTTTCCAATGAATGGGCAGAGAGGGTCAGTTAACTACACACTGGGCCTGAGTTCTAGGCTGGGGCTGAAAGATAAACAAAATAAACAAAATGGAGAACCGTGACTAATGAACAGTCCAGCAGGCATCAGCTATGTAGCCAAGTGATCATAGGGTCCAGTGAACAGCAATATATGAACCAGGGAAGCTGTTAGGTAGTCGTTACTATGCTAGCCGGGAGCCGCGCCTGGCTTGAGGCTAACTGGTGTTAGCTTCGGGACAAGGGCGTCACCGACGTTTGGCAAAGGCCGGTTGAGGGCACATCTGACGGAATTGAGTCGGCAGACCAGTCGTGATGGATCGTCGGGGCTCTGTGTCGACAAAGGGTCCAGGCCAATTGGCAAAAGAGGTATTGTAGCTGGAGTTATTTGTTTGCTAGCCGGGAGATGCACCTGGCTCGAGGCTAACTGATGCTAGCTTCGGGACAAGGGCGTTAGCCACTATAGCCAATCCGGTGCAAAGGTCAAGAGCTTACGGCAGGAATCCGGTGATGTAGTGGCTTCTAGTCGTCTTAGTGAAGAGTCCGGGAGGCATCAGCTGTGTAGCCGAGTGATCATAGGGTCCACTAAGCAGGCCGGGAGATGGGCCTGGCTCAAGGCTAGCTTCGAGGCTGGGCCACTCGGTGGCAGCTAGCCAGCTGCGATTATCCGGTGTAATGGTCCAGAGCTTACGGCAGGAATACGGTGATGTAATGGAGAAAAACAGTCCGATATGCTCAGGGTTGATATCGCGCAGTGCAGACTGGCAGGTATTATCCAGGCTAAAAGCTACTGGTGTCTGAGCTAAAAAAAAAGGGAAAGGCCGCTAGCAGTGGCAAACAATGACTGAATAGCTAGTAGCTAATTAGCTGGTTAGCTTCTGATGGCTAGCTGCTGATGGAGGTTCTAGCTATAAGGTCTAAAAAATAGCAGATCCGTATCACATTGGGTGAGGCGGGTTGCCAGAAGGTATATGTAATTGAAAAATTGAAAAAGAGATTGAAATATATTGCAATATACACAAAAAAATATAACATTTACAACAACAAACACATCTTAATGCTACACGCCATCTTGGATTACAAGATGACTCAGTTAAAAACCATTGGATTTAGCAAACTGAAATGATTTAGTATTTCTGTGCCCATGAAAACTGTTATCCCAGCGTAACATAAGGAGCCACTAAATGATAAGTAGGTCGAGTGCATTTCTGAATACAAAAAAATTGTCCAACAGCAATATCCCGTATTTAAGTTGGAGTTCATCATATGACAAGCGTAACGTTATGACCATAACTACTGTTCCCTGAAGCGGGGAAACTAGGTACAACATACTATTAAATCCACACGTTATGACTAACTACTGTTCCCTGAAGGAGGGAAACTAGGTACAACATACGATCAAATCCACGCCTTGCTGGAAGCCCCACCACCCACAGGTGATGAGAGAGGCTTGTATTTATTCCGCTCTTTAATACCGCTCTTCACCGACACAGGAAAGGGCGGGGACAAACAGGTGTTGTACCTCATTTCCCTCCTTCAGGGAAGTGCAATTATAATCAAAGTTACACTCCCTTTCAGTCATTCAACTTCGGTACAACATACTATGGGGAAATACAATCATTCCCGATGCCGACCCCTACGGATACTAAATGAAACAGCCCATGGCAGACCACCCAGACTTGACCCTACAAGATGCGTCAGTTTTGTCAATTCATTCGTTGTCTTTTGTTTGAAACACTCCTTTCAATGTTGAGTAAGGACGCACACCTGATTACGCATATAGCCGTAGGACTAGTCTACCTGGCCTGCACACAAATGTAGGCCTATAAATGTGCCCATTTGGGGATGTCTGATAGTATTTCTCAGTGTCTTAACGCTGCACCACTAATGAGTTGTGGAGCTTCTCAAAGTAACCTTTTCTTCACCTCCAAACAGCAAGTAAAAATCACAATCAATTGCGAATGACAATAGTTCCTCAAAGTATTTTCGTAAAATATTTCCAGCTCTCACCCTTTCGATAACCACTCAGCATTAAAAGGGAAAAACGTAATGCTCTTATCCAGTGGAAATGTCATAAAATACCTACTTCTTATCCTTTGCACAAATAGCCTACAGCTGTGTCTGTCCAGAACTCACTGGAGCAGGAAACTGAGGGCCTAGAATATTTTATACAATGTTGCAAGCTTGCTATCCGAGTTTCCTGACCCAGTTGATAGTTGAAACAATGTTTCAAGTTTGTAGTAGACAGGCCATGTGCAGCCAATGTGATTTCTAGGATATTTATTTTTATCAGGATATTTTCTACCTGCAGAATGCAATGTTTTAATTTGTTGGCTTTGTGTCGGCTATCTTTACATAGTTGGCAATGGCAATAACAGTTACTTTTAGATTTGTATAATTTTCATTTAGATAGATTGAAGATTAATCACAGACACTAATTTTGAGATATTATTATAAATTAAATGAAACTGTTCCAGTAAAATGTGCATATGAAAATCATAACTGGCACGCAGATTGGTAGAAATGGTCAGATAAATTGGCATTCCAACTGGAAAAGGTTGCAGACTGATGGTGTAGTCAAATACTAGTCTATTAGTCTATCTATCTGTAGTCTATTACTGCAAACTTCAGGAGCAAAACAGCAGAATTTACGAAGTCCAGCAGCGGAGGGGGGACTCCCTCTGGTCGGGTTGTGTTGACGACCGGCTCCCTCTGGTCGGGTTGTGTTGACGACCGGCTCCCTCTGGTCGGGTTGTGTTGACGACCGGCTCCCTCTGGTCGGGTTGTGTTGACGACCGGCTCCCTCTGGTCGGGTTGTGTTGACGACCGGCTCCCTCTGGTCGGGTTGTGTTGACGACCGGCTCCCTCTGGTCGGGTTGTGTTGACGACCGGCTCCCTCTGGTCGGGTTGTGTTGACGACCGGCTCCCTCTGGTCGGGTTGTGTTGACGACCGGCTCCCTCTGGTCGGGTTATGTTGACGACCGGCTCCCTCTGGTCGGGTTATGTTGACGACCGGCTCCCTCTGGTCGGGTTATGTTGACGACCGGCTCCCTCTGGTCGGGTTATGTTGACGACCGGCTCCCTCTGGTCGGGTTGTGTTGACGACCGGCTCCCTCTGGTCGGGTTATGTTGACGACCGGCTCCCTCTGGTCGGGTTATGTTGACGACCGGCTCCCTCTGGTCGGGTTATGTTGACGACCGGCTCCCTCTGGTCGGGTTGTGTTGACGACCGGCTCCCTCTGGTCGGGTTGTGTTGACGACCGGCTCCCTCTGGTCGGGTTATGTTGACGACCGGCTCCCTCTGGTCGGGTTATGTTGACGACCGGCTCCCTCTGGTCAGGTTATGTTGACGACCGGCTCCCTCTGGTCGGGTTGTGTTGACGACCGGCTCCCTCTGGTCAGGTTATGTTGACGACCGGCTCCCTCTGGTTATGACTTCGAGTCATTTGTGTGTCTTAATTATTTAATCAAACAGAATGCTTAAAGCATCATACAAGTTCAGTACATATAGATTTTATAAAAACACATGGGGCGATTGGTAGAAAGAACAGATGACTCTTGGTTGACCAAGATGTATTTTAGTTGGGGACAGCACTAGAACATGATTTTGGGGATCCCAGGTGGCGCAGCGGACACTTCATCTCAGTGCTTGAGGCGTCACAACAGACACCCTGGATCAAATCCAGGCTGTATTACAACCGGTCGTGATTGGGAGTCCCATAGGGCGGCGCACAATTGGCCCAGCACCGTCCAGTGTAGGCAGTCATTGTAAATAAGAATTTGTTCTTAACTGACTTGCCTAGTTAAATAAAGGTTACATTTAAATAAATAAGTAAATAGTGTTTCATGACAAACCATTTTTTACAAATCTGTCAAGGCACCAACGTTGAGAAGGGTTTAAAACAAAGGTTTCAAACCAATTCATGAATGTAATTGCATCTAGGTATGTCTTGCCATTAATGTAAAGGCATGGAAAAAAATTGGCTGAATATTATACAATGACTTAACAGCTCTAATAATTAGCCTCCACAGGAAATCTACACTGGCAATTCTAGAATATACGATATAGCCTAGAAACCTGGTTAAACTATCACTATGACATCATGGATGAATACTAGAATATACTATATAGCCTAGAAACCTGGTTACACTATCATTATGACATCATGGATGAATTCTAGAATATACTATATAGCCTAGAAACCTGGTTAAACTATCATTATGACATCATGGATGAATACTAGAATATACTATATAGCCTAGAAACCTGGTAAAACTATCATTATGACATCATGGATGGCCAGTCCTTGTATTCATAGTGTAGTGAATTCAGGGGATAGCCCTGAGCTGGACTCCAACCTGGGTCCAGCGACTGTCAAGCCAACACCTTATAACTGTTACGCCAAGATGTCTGAACTTCTTGACGAGATCGCTAGGTGTTGGGTTACGGTTGCTACAATAGCTTTCTCAATGAATTTGAGAGTGGTTACATTTCTCCAGCCCCCATCCCTCAGCTGTTTACCAAACCAAGTCTCTTGGCAGCCATTTTGTTGCTGTTTAAATCCTAGGTTGTCCCTTTAAAAAAGCCACACATCAATCAACCAATCTGAAGTTGAAACAATAACAAAGCAGTCATTCCACCACTGTTTTGGTAATAAGATGATGATGGGCCTGGAGACATTTAACTACTCTCAAATTCATAGACAGACCTATGGATGCAAGGACTGACCATCCATGATATCAACATTATAGTTTTAACAATGTTGAGGCTGTTGATTTACATTGTTTCTAAACATTGGAGTAAAAAAAGCTTCTTTTTGGGTTCTTATGGGGAACAACAGTTGAACTAAGCTCATGAGGCATGTGTTATATTCTCCAAGAATCAATGGCTATTACAGATTTCCCTTTTAACACCAAACATCAGTTCAACAACTGCAGAGTTTGTACCTCTGTATTTAAGACAGTACTTACCAGTGGTAATCACGGCCCGGTTTCTCAAAACCATCTTATGGCTAAGTTCATCTTTAGAACCACAGGATGCCTTAAATTGCGTTTGGGAAATCGGGCCCAGATATTCAGTTTCTTCCTCCTCTTCTTCCGATGAGACCGTAAACTCCCCATCCTCCGCTTTCACTTCAAAAACTGAATCCTCCTCATCTTTTACTGTAACACCCTCCTCCTCTTTCACTCTGAACGCCTCTTCTTTCACTGTAACGTCTTCCTCTTCTTTCACTGAAACGTCTTTATCTTCTTCTTTCAGGGTAACAACCTCACCCTCTGCTTGTTTTTGTATTGTAACATCCTTCTCTTCCTCCTCCTCTTTGATGAGAGCTTCTTTCTCCGTCCAACAGACCGTCTCTTCTTCAGCAGGAAGAGAGTAATTTAGTGAACTCATGGTCGGAGATGTTAGCTAGCTAGGCTAATGCTAACTTAACCAGCCCGCCAGCTGAATAATAACAACAGCACCGTAAATATGAAATTAAATAGGATAACTAACCAACTAGACGACAGACAAGGGTTTAAAATACAGTGGCTAATATACACTAAAGCGTCTAAAGAGCTTTATGGGTTCGGCTACTTTGGCTAGCAAGCTACCGAGGTGGCGGACTAACTGTTGCTGCTGCTGAAAGAAGCGTTCCGTCCACTAGATTATACGTCACACTAACAGCATTGCGTTCTGTCCACTAGATTATACGTCACACTAACAGCATTGCCTTAAAATCGCACACCGCCATCTGCTGACTAGAGTGGGTAACGCTCAGTCTGAACCTCTGACTGCGATGGAGATGTGCGACTTTAAGACAATGACGCTAGTGTGACGTAAAATATATATTATAATGTTCAGACAAAAAGTTAGTGTAGGAAGCATGAGTTTTTACTCACCAGTGTAACAATACAGTGTGGTTAAAGACTTAGTAACTTAGTTGTGTTCACGATCTGGTTCCCTATAAGCACAACCAGTTATGTTCTTGAATTATCACATATGTATTAATTTATTTCGGGATTCTGGGTAATCCACAGCAGATTTATGGAGAATTGCTGTGGGTGAGTTCAAAATTGAATAGTCCCGGGATAGAAATATATAAAGTTGACATTACATCATAAAATCCACGTTTTAATACATTAGCAATTTATGTTTTAGGAACTACTGTTGTTGGTTTGGCGTCAAATAAGCCTCTCTTTATATGTTATTTGCCAAATCTCAGTTTTCCATGTGGGTTTTATGCTAAAGTTCCCTCTTTCAAGTTGGTATCTAACTGGAAAATGCATCATCTTTAGGAGTGCTATTTTTACCCTGTCGACTACTGATCATTCATCCACACTGTGTGTCTCATCAATGCAGGTCATTTATGACAAATGTATAAAGTATATGTTTTATAAATTCATGAACACCAGACAGTTTATTAGCCCGGTTTTGTTAGTTTAGGTGTATTATACTTCCTCGCCTGTAGAGGGGGACATTGGGTCATTTTCCAGGTTAATTTGATATATTTTGATACTAAAATGGATGACAGTTTATTCTGATGTAGTGAATATGAGACACATGGAAACAATTGATTCATTTATAATAGTAAATTAGGAATTAGTAGGAATTGTTAAATCCACTATACGATCACAATGACTTTGATAGACATTTCAATTGTTTTTTTGTTAGTATATTATATGGCATATTTATGTAGAATTGCTGTGGGAGTGCTATTTATATCCCGTCACTACTGATCATTCATCCAGACTGTGTGTGTCCCATCATTGCAGCTTTGGAAATAAATGAACTATCCATCCATTGCTCCTTCCTGTGTTGACTCACTGACTTGAGAGACCATGAAGGTCACACTAGCTCGATAGGTTGATATCTAGCTCAAGCTTCACCTCATGCTTTTCATTAACTGTGTGGTTGTGTTATCTAGTGGGAACCCGTTAGCACGGTGGGCTCTGGTGCCTTCTTGCCGTGGGCTCAAAATGACAGAGGAAATCAACCTGCTTGAAATCAACCGGCTCCAGCTCGCTGACCATAACCGTGCTGATTGGCTACGCTGGTTAGGCTAATAGCTAGTTTTCTAAATAGCTAACGTTAGCTGGCCGGCTAAGATTACTGCATATAGCTAACGTTAGCTGGCCGGCTAAGATAACTGCATATAGCTAACGTTAGCTGGCAGGCTAAGATAACTGCATATAGCTAACGTTAGCTGGCAGGCTAAGATAACTGCATATAGCTAACGTTACCTGGCCGGCTAAGATAACTGCATATAGCTAATGTTAGCTGGCCGGCTAAGATAACTGCATATAGCTAACGTTAGCTGGCCGGCTAAGATAACTGCATATAGCTAACGTTAGCTGGCTGGCTAAGATAACTACATTTAGCTAACGTTGGCTGACTGGCTAATATAACTGATAACTGCATATAGCTAACTAAGATAACATTCTTTGATATTTGGTTAGATGGCGTTTTGTATTTCCAAAACGTTGGTTTACTTTAAATCACTCAAGTCATGAGTGCAAACGATTGGCTTAATTTGAAGTTCTACATTTTGTTAGGATTTATGTTTATGCACTATAGCCTGTTAGCATATTGTTTGAAGATGAATATTGTTTTGTTACACACACACACACACACAAACAATACAGATGTGTGTAAGGACTGACCAACACAGGCCATAAAAGCTGTGGTCAGTCTGGAGAGGGGAGGGGTGCATCACTCTAGGCCAACCAGGGGGGTTGAGAGACTGTTCAGTACCATATTAGGAATTGTTTGAGTGAAGAATCAAGGGGAGACACAAGACGGAGCTACTCTACCCAGCAACCAGATGTGGACAAAGAAAAGCGCCAAGGGGCTTGGACAAGTTCGGGTGCCCCCAAAAGCGGAGCAAGAGTATAAACCATGCTAAGCCTATACTATGATAGGCCAACCTCACAAAGGAGGAGCAAGAGTATTAACCATTATAAGCCTCTACTATGATAGGCCAACGGGAAGAGTTGGAACTAAAACTGTCATAGTATAAAAACTACTATTTGAGTACATTCCACAGTTCTCTGATCTACCCTGCGTGGTGATACAGTGAACCCGTATATACGAGAATTGCATTTACCGTTTATCGTTTGAGTTTAATTAAAATACTTAAAATATATTCGGTGACTCTGAATCACATTTTGTCCTGATGCCAGAAATCTCTTTACATTTGAAGTTATTTCTGTTGTAGTTTACATCATAGGGAATAGGCTAGTCCTCCATATTACTTCACACCTAACTTTATCATTATTCTGAATTATGATTGGTTTAATGTAATAACTCCAAAAATAGAACAGTGAGGTGTAACTTTACATTGGGAAAAATATTTTATTTTATCTTTTTTATAAACAATACAAAACATACAAACGACAACATCATACAAACATTAACTACATCACACCTGTCCAGGCCCACTAGAACACACCTCCATCTCCATTAACTACATCACACCTGTCCAGACCCACTAGAACACACCTCCATCTCCATTACCTACATCACACCTGCCCAGACCCACTAGAACACACCTCCATCTCCATTAACTACATCACACCTGCCCAGACCAACAAAACACACCTCCGTCTCCATTAACTACATCACACCTGCCCAGACCCACTAGAACACACCTCCATCTCCATTAACTACATCACACCTGCCCAGACCCACTAGAACACAGCCCCATCTCAAGTGGCCGCATCAGCACCATTTTATTTCTCTCCGTCACTTTAAACTTTTAGATAACAAAGCATTTGACCTTTCTATTGAATTAACAACAGAGGATTGGTTGATTTCCAGGTTTTAATTAAGTATAATATTTAAGATGATTTATGAGAAAAGTATCGTCCAACTCTGGGGTATCTCACTGCACCCTCAAATGCCATGTTTTGAAATATACAGACAGACACATTAAAAGTAATTTTACATTTTATAACTGTTTTTCTGACAGCCAACTTTCTAACTCCGCCCATAACTTTATGACATCATAACATTCCCAGAAGGATTATTGAGTCATTGTTAGTTTTACACTGAAGACGTGACTCTGCCGTTGTGCTGTAGAATTTGTGATTTTTGTCTCTTGTATAATAAGGGACTATCATTTGTCCCAACATCACAGACCACAGACTTTGATGCTGTTAAAGACTTCCAAAAGTGTTTCTGCAGTTTAAGATCAACTGAGTTTTTTTAATGGGGTTTCTCCCTGTGCACCTGCCAATGTAAATCCTTTGAACGAGACAAGTTACCAGCCAGGACATATTGCTAATGTTCTTCCCATTAATAACCTGAATGACAATTAACTTGTGGGCGGTTGTGGTGATGACGTCCTATTCGATGACGTCGTCCATCGGGATTCCCCCCCCAAAAAAAGAAGACGCTCTGGATTGATCACTGGAGACAGATGTGAAGGAGGAAGTTGATCATCAGGAGTCAGATGTGAAGGAGGAGGTTGATCATCAGGAGTCAGATGTGAAGGAGGAGGTTGATCATCAGGAGTCAGATGTGGAGGAGGAGGTTGATCATCAGGAGTCAGATGTGAAGGAGGAGGTTGATCATCAGGAGTCAGATGTGAAGGAGGAGGTTGATCATCAGGAGTCAGATGTGAAGGAGGAGGTTGATCATCAGGAGTCAGATGTGAAGGAGGAGGTTGATCATCAGGAGTCAGATGTGAAGGAGGAGGTTGATCATCAGGAGTCAGATGTGAAGGAGGAGGTTGATCATCAGGAGTCAGATGTGAAGGAGGAGGTTGATCATCAGGAGTCAGATGTTAAGGAGGAGGTTGATCATCAGGAGTCAGATGTGAAGGAGGAGGTTGATCATCAGGAGTCAGATGTGAAGGAGGAGGTTGATCATCAGGAGTCAGATGTGAAGGAGGAGGTTGATCATCAGGAGTCAGATGTGAAGGAGGAGGTTGATCATCAGGAGTCAGATGTGAAGGAGGAGGTTGATCATCAGTGAACCTCTAGGATTGTGGCTGGGCTGGCGTTTCCACTTCCAGCTTGGTCATATATTTTGATACATTGAATGTTGATATTGCGAATCTATGTTATATATTTGTACCTCCTGTTTCATGAAGTGATGTCACTAAGTATTGCCCCTATATATACAATGCATTCGGAAAGCATTCAGACCCCTTCACTTTTTCCACATTTTGTTACGTTACAGCCTTATTCTAAAATTGATTCAATCATTTTTTCCCTTCATCAATCTACACAATACCCAATAATGACATCACAATACCCCATAAGACATCACATTGCCCCATAATGACATCACAATACCCCATAATGACAAAGCAAAAACAGCTACATAAATGAAAAAAATAGATTTTCTTTAAAAAACAAGGACATTTCTAAGTGACCCCAAACTTTTGAATGGTAGAGTACATCTACATCACAGGTGTCAAACTCATTCCACGGGGGGCCGAGTGTCTGCGGGTTTTCGCTCCTCCCTTATACTTGATTGATGAATTAACATCACTAATTAGTTAGGAACTCCCCACACCTGGTTGTCTAGGGCTTTATTGAAAGGAAAAACCAAAAACCTGCAGACACTAGGCCCTCCGTGGAATGAGTTTGACACCCCTGATCTACATGATGTATTGTTACACCATGTAGGAGCAGTATAGACCTAGTCTGTTCATTATATACATCTACATGATCCATTGTTACACCATATAGGAGCAGTATAGACCTAGTCTGTTCATTATATACATCTACATGATGTATTGTTACACCATGTAGGAGCAGTATAGACCTAGTCTGTTCATTATATACATCTACATGATGTATTGTTACACCATGTAGGAGCAGTATAGACCTAGTCTGTTCATTATATACATCTATATGATGTATTGTTACACCATGTAGGAGCAGTATAGACCTAGTCTGTTCATTATATACATCTACATGATGTATTGTTACACCATGTAGGAGCAGTATAGACCTAGTCTGTTCATTATATACATCTACATGATGTATTGTTACACCATGTAGGAGGAGTATAGACCTAGTCTGTTCATTATATACATCTACATGATGTATTGTTACACCATGTCGGAGCAGTATAGACCTAGTCTGTTCATTATATACATCTACATGATGTATTGTTACACCATGTAGGAGCAGTATAGACCTAGTCTGTTCATAATATACATCTACATGATGTATTGTTACACCATGTAGGAGCAGTATAGACCTAGTCTGTTCATTATATACATCTACATGATGTATTGTTACACCATGTAGGAGCAGTATAGACCTACAGTAGCTATCTGATAATTTAGATGTAATATAACTTAATGAAACTGCCTTAAATATGCTGTGGTAAACATTTTTTATTCGCACTAATCAATCAACACATTCCTGTCTTTGTATGTCTCAATATAATGGCATTATTTAATTAAATCCATTTAAAATAATCTTTGTCTGAAAATAAAATATGATCCTCAACTGCATTTCCTCTCCAGTCAGCAGACGGCGATGTGCGTCTTTCAGGCGACGCTGCCAGCGTGACGTATAATCTAGTGGACGGTTCTTCATAAACAGCTCGTCAACCACCTCGGTAGCTTGCTTGCCAACATAGCCGAAAGATTCAAGCTATTTATACGCTTTCGGTGTATGTTACCTACTGTGTTATAGCCACACTTCTGTCGTATCAACTTGTTAACATATTTAATTGAATATTACGTTATTTTGATTTAGTCAGCTATAGTAGCTGGCTGGTTTAGTTAGCACTAGCCTAGTCGCTAATGATAGCTATCTAGCTAACATCCCCGACCATGAGCTCCCTAAACATCCCCCCTCCCTTTAAAGAGGAGGCAGTCTGCTGGACGGAGAAAGAGGGTCTGGGGCTGAACATTGTCGTGAAAGAGGAGAAGGAAGAAGAAGATGTCACAGTAAAACAAGAAGTAGATGGTGAGGCTGTTACAGTGAAAGAAGAAGAGAAAGACGTTTCAGTGAAAGAAGAGGAAGACGTGTTCAGAGTGAAAGAGGAGGAGGATGAGAAAGAGGAGGACGCAGTTTTTGGAGTGAAAGAGGAGGAGGAGGAGATTACTGTCACATTGGAGGAAGAAGAGGAGGTTGGATATCCGTTTAACCCCAGTAAGTACCGTCTCTGCAGTCGTTGAACCAATATGCAGTAAAGGGGTTCTACACTTTAATGTTGTTCTGTAGGAATGGCTGAAGCTACACTGTAACGTGTAGAACATCAAGAGTGGACCATCAACAAAACATTAAAAATTGATCAAATGCATCCAATGACAATGCCTGAAATACTGTAGTCCTCAATATCTCCTATTAGATTAGCCCAATATGTAGTCTTAAAGGGGCAATCAGCAGTTGTTACATCCATTTTGGGACTTATCCATTAATGATATGTACCCATCTGTTTCTTGAAGAATTCACTTATAAATGCCTCATGAGCTTAGTTCAACCGTCGTACTCCATCAGAACCCAAAATATGAGCTTTTTTTATTCCAATGTTTGTCAGTAAATATAAACAAACACTGTATATCCTCAAAACATGGTTAAAACTATCATGTTGATATCATGGATGGTTGCATTTCTCCAGCCCCATCCCTCAGCTTTTTACCGAAACGGGCAGGGAGTACGCTTTGTTATTGTTTCTACTGCTGATTGCTGCCCCCGTTACTCCTCAAGGTCCAAGGACTGTATGTTATTTTCAGAGGTAGACTGGCTCTGGCAGCTAAAATAGTCAAATATTCCATCTAAATGTGAATCCATTCTCAATTGCGATACATTTCTGGAAACATAAATCGCTGCACTTTCATATCAATTGAGAATAATTTCACACAATACTTTCATATCACATCAAAATAAGTAACCAGTCACAATACCCCAAACGGTAAACCAAATTAGTTTCTCGTAATTTCACCTTCTTTTAGGCTTATTAGTCTTCTTTGGACTTTATATGGCGGTTGGAAACCAACTTTAAGGTGCATTACCACCATCAACTGGACTGGAGTGTGGACCTCAGTTCATCTTTCAATCACCCACGTGGGTATATACCAAGACAGTCATGAAGAGGGCACAACAAAACCTTTATCCCCTCAGGAGACTGAAAAGATTTGGCATGGGTCCCCAGATCCTCAAAAGGTAATACAGCTGCACCATCGAGAGCATCCTGACCCGGTTGCATCACCTGGTGTGGCAACTGCTCGCCATCTGACCCTAAGGCGCTACAGAGGGTAGTGCGAACGGCCCAGTACATCACTGTGGCCAAGCTTCCTGCCATCCAGGACCTATATAATAGGCGGTGTCAGAGGAAAGCCCACAAAATTGTCAGAGACTCAGCTTCTACCTCCAAGCCATAAGACTGCTGAACAATTCGTGAAATCACCACCGGACAATTTACATTGACACCCCCCACCCCCTCCCTTTTGTGCACTGCTGCTACTCACTGGTTGTTTGTTACCTATGCATAGTCACTACACTCCCCTACCTTCATGTACAGATGACCTCAACTAGCCTGTAACCCCGCACACTGACTCAGTACCGGTGCCCCCTGTATATAGCCTCCACACTGACTCAGTACCGGTGCCCCCTGTATATAACCTCCACACTGACTCGGTACCGGTGCCCCCTGTATATAGCCTCCACACTGACTCGGTACCGGTGGCCCTGTATATAGCCTCCACACTGACTCGGTACCGGTGCCCCCTGTATATAGCCTCCACACTGACTCGGTACCGGTGCCCCCTGTATATAGCCTCCACACTGACTCGGTACCGGTGCCCCCTGTATATAGCCTCCACACTGACTCGGTACCGGTGCCCCCTGTATATAGCCTCCACACTGACTCGGTACCGGTGCCCCCTTTATATAGCCTCGTTATTCTCATTGTGTTACTTTTTATTATTACTTTTTATTTTAGTCTACTTGGTAAACGTTTTCTTCTTCTTGAACTGCACTGTTGGTTAAGGGCTTGTAAGTAAAGCATTTCACAGTAAAGTCTAAGTTGGTGTCTTGACGGATTTGTAAAAAACGGTTTGTCATAAAACACTATATATTTATTTATATTTTTAAATGATGCTGACATCCCTCCCCAGAGGTGTCTCATTATTGTGATTCATTGCTGATTCCTACCTGTAGCTCACTATGAGGTGTCTAGTGATACAGGTTAAAGGTCCTGTTGGAGATTGGTGGTTGGTAGCGTAGTCGAGGGAACCAGCAGGGTTGGACAGGGCCATGTTATTATCCCACACAGTCTCTGTGGTTCATATGAACCCCATTCCTGGGAATTAGATTTGATTACGAATCGCCCCTGTCTGTTACCACAGAAGGGTTCCGTCTGTCCCATCTGTCCTGCTTTGTCACCAGTACCTTGACTGGTTGATAGGGGAACCTCCATGCTTAATATAGAAACAGTAATTAGGGGAAAACTGTTTAGTAAACTGAAATAAAATAACAAACCTGTTTCACTCCAAAACTAAAATAGCCTAAAATAATAACCAGCATAAATTATGTTCCGTTTGAATAATTTATATCTTAACTTTGGACAAAAATAGAATTGGGTTTTAAATATATTTTACGTGGGTTTTAAATCTGATTCTGAACCTGGTGGCTGGTAAATGCTGCCATGGAATGGCAATGTTTCAAATAGACCTAGCTTGTGTATCACTATCACCTGCTATCACCAGAAATACTTTAAGAAATTAGGATATCGGAAACTACTTTCAATTTGTATTAACAGCTTAAAGAAAAGTACATTGGCATTAATTACCCTCCGTGAACAAGAAGCACAACAATACAAATATTTTCAGAGATATTTAACTTGTTCTCTGTAATATCGTATAGCTTTGCAATCGTACCATTACGTATTTTCAAGGAAAATAGGCATGTTTCTCGACTTATACCCTGACTTTAAAAAGATTTTGAAGATAGATTAGATGTTAGATAGATTTTTTTAGTTAGATTTTCGTGAGAATTAGGAACTGCGTGTCACAGCATGACAATGTGAGCGCGATTGGTCGACAGTCTCTTGGACGGGCGTTAAATACGCTTTGACATTTTCTGGAATAGCTTTTATTTGAAAACGTTTTTGTTAACTTGTCTGCCTATTGAATTTGGAATGCATTGTACTGTTCATCTCTGAAACTCACTGAGATAATTCCTTTGATCCAGCAGTAGCAATACAGAGATATAACATCTACAGAAAAGACAGGAATGCTTATGGGGGAGGTGGTGCTGTATACAGGGCATTCTGAAAGTATTCAGACTTCTTGACTTTTTCCACTTTTTGTTACTTTAAAGCCTTAATCTAAAATTGATAAAAAAAATAGTTTTTCCTCTTTCATTTAGCTAATTTATTTGGCACACCTGCATTTGGGGAGTTTTTCCCATCCTTCTCTGCAGATCCTCTCAAGCTCTGTCAGGTTGGATGGGGAACATCACTGCACAGGTATTTTCACGTCTCTCCAGAGATGTTAGATCGGGCTCAAGTCCGGGCTCTGGCTATGTCACTCAAGAACATTTAGAGACTTCTACAGAAGCCACTCCTGCGTTGTCTTGGCTGTGTGCTTAAGGTCGTTGTCCTATTGGATGGCGAACCTTTGCCCCAGTCTGAGGTCCTGAGCGCTCTGGAGCAGGTCTTTCATCAAGGATCTCTCTGCACTTTGCTCCGTTAATATTTCCCTCCATCCTGACTAGTCTCCCAGTCCCTGCTGCTGAAAAACATCCCACAGCATGATGCTGCCACCACTATGCTTCACCGTAGGGATGGTGCCAGGTTTCCTCCAGACGTGACTCTTGGCATTCAGGCCAAAGAGTTCCATCTTGGTTTCATCAGACCAGAGAATCTTGTTTCTCATGGTCTGAGAGTCGTTAAGGTGCCTTTTGTCAAACTCCAAGTGGTCTGTCATGTGCCTTTTACTGAGGAGTGGTTTCCATCTGGCCACTATCCCAGAAATGTCTGATTGGTGGAGTGCTGCAGAGATGGTTGTCCTTCTGGAAGGTTCTCACATCTCCACAGAGGAACTTTGCAGCTCTGTCAGAGTGACCATCAGGTTTTTGGTCACCTCCCTGACCAAGGCCCTTCTCCCCCAATCGCTCAGTTTGGCCGGGTGACGAGCTCTAGGAAGAGTATTCCATTTATGAATGATGGAGGCCACTGTGTTCTTGGGAACCTTTCCCCAGATCTATGCCTCGACACACTCCTGTCTTGGAGCTCTACGGACAATTCCTTCGACCTCATTGCTTGTTTTTTTCTCTGACATGCTCTGTCAACTCTGGGACCTTATATAAACAGGTGTGTGCCTTCCAAATCATATCCATTCAATTGAATTTACCACAAGTGGACTCTGAACAAGTTGTAGATACATCTCAAGGATGATTAATGGAAACAAGATGCACCTGAAAGCAATTTCGAGTCTCATAGCAAAGGGTCTGAATACTTACGTAAATAAGGTATTTCTGTTTTTTACCTGTTTTCACTTTGTCATTATGGGCTATTGATGTCACCCCTCTGAAACAAGATAGCCTAACCATCAGAAAAAAACTAAGTATTTTAGTTTTTTTTAACCTGTTTTCACATTTGTGTTAATTATTGAGGATTCTATTGTGTGTAGATTATTGAGGATTCTATTGTGTGTAGATTAATGAGGATTCTATTGTGTGTAGATTAATGAGGATTATATTGTGTGTAGATTAATGAGGATTCTATTGTGTGTAGATTAATGAGGATTCTATTGTGTGTAGATTAATGAGGATTCTATTGTGTGTAGATTAATGAGGATTCTATTGTGTGTAGATGAATGAGGATTCTATTGTGTGTAGATGAGTGAGGATCATATTGTGTGTAGATTAATGGTTGGTTTCTCAAATGACTGCCTCACCTGGTTCACCAACTACTTCTCTGATAGAGTTCAGTGTGTCAAATCGGAGGGCCTGTTGTCCGGACCGGACTGCCACAGGGTTCAATTCTCGGGCTATTCCGTATACATCTGACCCTTCTTTGGACACTGTGTTAACAAACCTCCAAACGAGCTTCAATGCCATATAACACTCCTTCTGTGGCCTCCAACTGCTCTTAAAACCTGTTAGGCTGGCTGGCCCGACATCGGTACACTTATGACAACATCCAGCTCAATTGCAGGGCGCGAAATTCAAAATCTATTTTTTTTTTTATATTTAACTTTCACACATTAACAAGTCCAATACAGCATTTGAAAGATAAACATCTTGTGAATCCAGCCAACGTGTCCGAT
The DNA here is from genome assembly GCF_016432855.1 of Salvelinus namaycush. Classification (NCBI taxonomy): domain Eukaryota; kingdom Metazoa; phylum Chordata; class Actinopteri; order Salmoniformes; family Salmonidae; genus Salvelinus; species Salvelinus namaycush. The sequence continues at coordinate 93,401 of NW_024058909.1, forward strand.
TTTTAAAATGTTTTACAGCAAAAACACCACGTATATTTATGTTAGTTCACCACCAAATACAAAAGAGGACAGACATTTTTCACAGCACAGGTAGCATGCACAAAGCCAACCTAACTAACCAAGATCCAACCAAACAAACCTAGAAAAAACTTCCTCAGATGACAGTCCTATAACATGTTACACAATAAATCTATGTTTTGTTTGAAAATTGTGCATATTTGAGCTATAAATCAGTTTTACATTGATGCTACCATCATAGCTACAGTCAGAAATAGCACGGGAGTAGCCAGAGTAAATACAGACACCAACGTCAACTACCTAATTACTCATCATAAAACATTTCAGAAAAATATATGGTGTATAGCAAAATGAAAGACAAAGATCTTGTGAATACAGACAATATTTCCGATTTTTTTTAAGTGTTTTACAGCGAAAACACAATATATCGTTATATTAGCTTACTGCAATAGCTAACACACAACAGCATTGATTCCAAGTAATCGGTAGCGATAGCACAGTTCGACAGATATATGAAATAGCATCCCAAATTGGGTCCTTATCTTTGTTGATCTTCCATCAGAATGTTGTAAAGGGGTCCATTGTCCAGAACCGTCTTTGTTTGGATCCAGAACGAACTATTTCCCTCTTGAATTAGCAAGCACACTGGCCGTGCGGCGCTAACCTCTCCTTCTTGAACAAATTCTTCCAACGCATCACGTCTAAAGTCCCGAATAAATTTCAATAATATAATTAAACTATATTGAAAAAACATACTTTAGGATGATATTGTGACATGTATCAAATAAAATCGAAGCCGGAGATCATATTCACCTATAACGACAGTTTTCCAGGAGGCAATTCCAGGTCCAACTTTGCGCCTTCGAAAAAAAAAATTATGGCGGACCTCTCACTCCCAGATGATGTATTCAATCCCAGAACGAGATATTCAAGTCATTTCTGCTCTCACTTCCGCATGACACCCAAGGGAAGGTGTATGACGTGTTTCTAGAGTCCCAAGTGACATGCCCTTTTATAGATAAGCTCTTGAAAAAAGAGCTCGCTTTTGGAAATCTCACTTCCGGATAGGAAATGGGCTGCAGAAAGAGTTCTGGTTCATCCAGTAAATCACAGTGCCATCCGTTTTGTCACCAAAGCCCCATATACCACCCACCACTGAGACCTGTATGCTCTAGTCGGCTGGCCCTCGCTACATATTCGTCGCCAAACCAACTGGCTCCAGGTCATCTATAAGTCTTTGCTGGGCTGCCTTAACTCAGCTCACTGGTCACCATAGCAACGCCCACCCATAGCACGCGCTCCAGGAGGTATATCTCACTGGTCATCCCCAAAGCCAACACCTCTTTGGCCATTTTTCCTTCCAGTTCTCTGCTGCCAATGACTGGAACGAATTGCAAAAATCGCTGAAGTTGGAGACTTCTATCTCCCTCACTAACTTTAAGCATCAGCTATCTGAGCAGCTCACCGATCGCTGCAGCTGTACACAGCCAATCTGTAAATAGCCCATCCAACTACCTACCTCATCCCCATGTTTTTATTTACTTTTTTTGCTCTTTTGCGCACCAGTAATTCTACTTGCACATCATCATCTGCACATCTGTCACTCCAGTGTTAATTTGTAATTACTTCGCTACTAAGAATTTCTTCTTGCACATCTATCACTCCAGTGTTAATTTGCTAAATTGTAATTACTTCGCTACTATGGCCTATTTATTGCCTTACCTCCGTACTCCATTTGCACACACTGTATAAAGATTTTTCTATTGTGTTATTGACTGTACGTTTGATTATCCCACGTGTAACTCTGTGTTGTTTTTGTCGTACTGCTTTGCTTTATCTTGGCCAGGTCGCAGTTGTAAATGAGAACTTGTTCTCAACTGGCCTACCTGGTTAAATAAAGCTGAAATAAATTAAATAATAATAATTGTAACTTTATTGACAACACCCAAATGGATACTGTCATTAACGTGGTTCTTCAATAATTACACATCATTCTTAATACTGTAGCTGTTTAGTTACAGTCACATGTTCAACTATCATCAGCTGATCCAGGAAATCATTTTCAGAATTCCAGTCACATGACAAACATCACGACATGCAACAACAACCAAAGTGCTTCTTCATTCATTACTCTGGTAAAGACAGTTATGCCGTGCTCCACGTTGGATCCAACATCCCTAACAAATTGATGTTTATAATGTTATTGTCTGCTTGATTTACCGTAGAGTCTCGTTAGTCTGTTTGGACACAGAGATACTTTGCTCATAATGTGTAGAGAACTGTTCCTTGATGGATAGGCTATTGTACAATACACAGAGCTATTTTCCTTTATTTGTAGTTTGGTAATGTTATGGGTCCGACAGTAGGTCTATGTTGTTGTTAGGTAAAGTTATGGGTCCTACGGTAGGTCTATGCTATTGTTATGTGTCCTACAATAGGTCTATGTTAGGTGAAGTTATGGGTCCTACAGTAGGTCTATGTTGTTGTTATGGGTCCTAGAGTACACTATGTATGTCATGCAATAACAACCAAAGTGCTTCTTTGTTCATTACAGGTATATTTGTTGTTAGGTGAAGTTACGGGCCAATTTGACAAACTGCGTACAAAATCTCATTGTCAGGTTGATGGAAAAGCTAGACAAAGAGCATTTTACTGGTTGAAGTGTTTTTTAAATACAAAGCGGTTGATTTGTGATGATGACACAAACATTATATTAAGCAGGACATTCAAACAAGCCTTACAATTATAATCCAAAGTAGTGTGAAATGTACTAATACGCAATCTGGAATTGGAGGTTACTCCCCTGAGTTTTCCCCCATTCACATTCAGAATACATTGTGAAAAACTAAAATCTTTGCTCACCATTTTTGCTCCAGGCAGATATACTACGTCCATAACTAGAGGTTTCCTCATTACCAGATATACTACATCCATAACTAGTGGTTTCCTCATTACCAGATATACTACATCCATAACTAGTGGTTTCCTCAATAGCAGATATACTACATCCATAACTAGTGGTTTCCTCATTACCAGATATACTACAGCCATAACTAGTGGTTTCCTCATTACCAGATATACTACATCCATAACTAGTGGTTTCCTCATTACCAGATATACTACATCCATAACTAGTGGTTTCCTCATTACCAGATATACTACATCCATAACTAGTGGTTTCCTCATTACCAGATATACTACATCCATAACTAGTGGTTTCCTCATTACCAGATATACTACATCCATAACTAGTGGTTTCCTCATTACCAGATATACTACATCCATAACTAGTGGTTTCCTCATTACCAGATATACTACATCCATAACTAGTGGTTTCCTCATTACCAGATATACTACATCCATAACTAGTGGTTTCCTCATTACCAGATACACTACATCCATAACTAGCGGTTTCCTCATTACCAGATATACTACATCCATAACTAGCGGTTTCCTCATTACCAGATATACTACATCCATAACTAGTGGTTTCCTCATTACCAGATATACTACAGCCATAACTAGTGGTTTCCTCATTACCAGATATACTACATCCATAACTAGTGGTTTCCTCATTAGCAGATATACTACATCCATAACTTTCGGGTTTTCTCATTAGCAGGGAGGAGTTTCTACAATCAAATTGTAGGTGCTTTGCCCTCGTGCCGCAATTTTATTAAACACAGAAAGGGGCCTATATTGGAGACCAAAAGTCGTCTGGCACACTGCTTAGAGTTTCAACAACATGAATAACTTATTTATATCCTACAATGATCGATGTTGCTACTAATGTGAAAACAAGACAAAATATGATTATTGTTGCTCATTTTAATACAATTGTCAAATAACTTTAACATTCATTACAGACGTCAATTGTTGTACAACATCATGGCTACGCTGTTGGCATCACTTTTTACAGTGAATTTCTGCTGTTGTGGGCATTTAATCATCTGTCTGACTTTGTTGTTGATGTTACTACTAAAAACAACAAAAAATATAACTTGTTGCTCATTTTAAGACCAAATAACTTTAAGAGTGGCTCTCCTTTATTTTTTGGCTTTTTTTTATTTTATTTTTTTATTTTTATTTATTTATAGCATCACCTTTTACAATGGATTTCCGCTGTTGTGGGCCTTTAATCATCTGTCTGACTTTGTTGTTCACACAGGAGAGATACTTCACTATTGTGGATCATCTGGGGAGCCTCAACAATTTCAAGATGCTGAAGAGGCAGAGAAGAGTCTCTCCAGATCAGAACACCTCAATAAACACCAGCGGAGACCCACAGGGAGGAGAACTCACTGCCGCTCTGACTGTGGGAAGAGATTCACCTCATCAGGCATTAAAATTCATCAGAGAACACACACAGGAGAGAAATCTTATAGCTGTGATCAATGTGGGAAGAATTTTGGTCGATCTAGCCATCTGACTCAACACCAGAGAATACACAGAGGAGAGAAATCTTATAGCTGTGGTCAATGTGGGAAGAGTTTTGGTCAATCTTGCCATCTGACTCGACACCAGAGAACACACACAGGAGAGAAACCTTATAGCTGTGATCAATGTGGGAAGAGTTTTCCTCAAGCTGGAGATCTGACAGTGCACCAGAGAACACACACAGGAGAGAAACCTTATAGCTGTGGTCAATGTGGGAAGAATTTTGGTCATTCTGCCAATCTGGTATCACACCAGAGAACACACACAGGAGAGAAAGCTCATACCTGTGATCAATGTGACAAGAGATACTCTGTTAAAAGACATCTGATCAAACATCAGAAAATACATGAAGCAGTTGTTTCATGATATCAATGAATTAATGTCACAATGTAGAATGTTTTTAACAATGTAGAAGGAGTATTTTAAGGAATTACACAATATAGAACCCTAAACGTTTGCCCCATTCAATTGATTTCAGCCTTAGTAAAAATCCAGGCTCTGAATTGAAAGAGTACTATTTATGTGATTTAACAAAAAGTGACGAACACAAAAAGAGCTGTGTTACACTTACCACGTTGGTGACCCGCTTGAATCAAAATGCAACACCTCAAAATGTAGCTAGCTGTTTTCTACAAATTGTCCTCTAACCAGGGATGTACACATTATTCCCAGATTCTGTGTGGTTTTTGAGCTGTTAGTTTTAACAGGACGCGCAACCTCATATCCCTCCTCTCGGCACAATTGATTTCAACATGGTATCGATGAATAATGACAAATAAGTGTTGCGTTCCTTTGTTTAGCGACCCCTAAATTTAAATGCATCACTCCAATATGTAGCTGACTGTCTTCTGCAGGTTGTCCTCTAACCATTGAGCTAAAAGATATCTCCCACTTCCATGTGTTTTTTTTGTTGTTAGTTTCAACAGCACGAACAACCTGATTTCCCCCCCTAATTGATATCAGTGATTTATTGCTACTTGTCAAAACAACAGCGTTTCTGGTGCTTGTGCAGTTTACAAGGAGCTTGTTTATATAAATACAAGTAATATGATTATTGTGGCAGATGTTTGTGTATATAGCACATTTTACGTTTAGGTTTTCAATTTATCACAAACTGTTTCTGCATTTGGATTTGGAACTGTGACATTGGGGATATCCCACCTAGCAAAATGTCATTGAAAATCAGACTATGCCCGACAATATAAGTTTGGTTTTAGTTGAAAGTTTAAAAGATTTTTTTTTTTTTTTCAACATACTTGCAGCCTATACACATGGACGCTGTATAATAAATCAGTCTATAATCAATTTTATTAACAATCCTAATAAATTGAGTCATAAATATAAAATATATTTGTTGTCTGTTGTGTTACAGACTTTGGTTTTTCCATTTATGTTTTGAGGTTGGACTTTAGAACGTCGGAATTTAGGACGTCTAGCTCATTAGCTCGTAGGACGCACTGATTGGTGTCACCGCGTTAGTCACTATGTGTTACACTTGTGCTGGCTTGTCCATCTCGTTAGTGGGAAGGTGTTTCACCTGAGCTGGTCCAGGTTCTATTTAAGAGTGTCTGACCCAGTGCTCCAGTTGTCTTGATAGATGTGGAGAGTCAACACCTTTAGTTGCTCCACCTTTTTGGTTTGCTTCCTGTCTGTGAGTTTTTCTTTTGTTTGCCTCTTCTTTGGCAGATTTAGTGGGTCTCATGGTGGGTGTCTTTTAGGTCCCAGTTGTTGTTACTAGTCAATTTTCATTGGACACCCCCATAGTGTCTTTCAGAACCCCTCCTAAAAAACAAGCTAATATTTTTGGTTGAATATTTTAACATTTTAATCAATGGCATTTCCTTAGGATGCTCATTAGTCTTTAAGTTGTATTTTTATCCTCTTATGTTTGTGTACTAAATATTTCTGTTTATTTTCATAGGTTTTTCCTGTGAAGCCATTGTGTTGCATCCATGTCTGAAATGTGCTGTATAAATAAAGCTTGATTTGAACATATTGCAAAACAAATTAATCAAATGACTGACCAATCAACAGAGTCTTTGTCCGTCTTAGTATGAGAACAGTATCAATCCCACTTTTCCAGCCTGCTGAAGGTGTGGTGGAGTGGTAACCACCACCCCCGGCTCTACCAGGGGCTTGAGGTGGTCACCCACAGCTCTGCTTATGTTCTGTGGCCGTGCCGTTCCATTTATTGACAGCCCCTGCAACACAGAAACACATTTAATCATATTATATACAACACTCAAAGTAATGGATATGGAGCATCTATGGCCTCCGTTACACCTGGCACCTAAATGTGACTTCTGTCATCCGATCACTCCAAGCCTCATTAGGTTCAGATCTAACAGGATGGGCCTTTGACATAGTCTGGATGCAGTCAGGACACTGAATATAAATAAGCAAAGTAAAAAGGTGTGGTGAATGAGTGGGGAAAAGTACATTCTACACAAATGACCTTCATAATAGCAAAGAACAAATGTGTGTGTCTGAGGGGAAATTAACTTTTATACAGCCAAAAGGGGTGAGAAATTACACCAATATCAGTGGACAATTTGCACTAATGTAAATAAACATAGATGATGGAACATATTCCCTTTTGCTGACGTGATGAATCGCTAAGGGGACATAAATATTTACCATCTAAACCATGTGTGACCTCTCAGCTCTCTGGCTGTAGAAGTGTTCTTCCTAACCAGTCCCTCAACAGCTCTCTGACTGAGCTCCACCTTCACTGGGTCTTCAGAGGAGAGGAAGGCTGAGGAGGGATGGAAGGATGAATGGATCAGTCAGTCAATAAAGTGTAGAGCTGCTGTCTGACAAAAATCACTATTTTAGTAGTTCATTAAAGTAAATAAGGCTTTATGACTGCTGAATACCAACGATCAATCACTTAGATCATATATTTTCAGGTAGAGATACATCCTTGGGACGTCCCTAGCCCGTTGAAGTTGACATTTAAAATGGTTAAGGTAGGGTTTAAGGTTAGGGTTTAGGGTAGAGATGTCCCAAGGATTCCAGATAGCATTGACCATCGTGCATTCTTCTGTCTCTTTTACGTAGCAGGTGTAAAAGAAACACAGACAAGACAAGTAGACATGCAGTGCAATATGGTCATTGTATTTTAAAAAATAGCATCTAATTATGCCAATCTGTATGTGGAGTTGTTAGAGAAGAACGTGATTGTCAGCCCTAACAATCCATTCTAGCACCTCATCAGGCTCTGTAAAAGTCTTCATTGATGACGTGTTCCTTCTATTCCAGGGGACAGCAGAGGAACTTCATCAATTCCACTCCTTCATCAATACAAGCAGTGAACATCTGAAATTCACCCTCACCTTTGATGTGCATGAAACAAGTTACCGGATGGTTGGACGATACTTTTCTCATCAATCATCTTAAATACTTCAACTGGAAATCAACCAATCCTCCATTGATAACGCAGTGGAAAGGTCAAATGCTTTATTATCTAAACATTGAAAGTGGTGGGCCACAGAGAGAAATAAATGCTGCAGTTTGAGGCCATGTGGCGGACAGTGATGCAGAAGCTGGAGAAGGAGGTGTGTTGTAGTGGGTCTGGGCAGGTGTTATGTAGTTAATGGAGATGGAGATGTGTTCTAGTGGGTCTGGGCAGGTGTGATGTAGTTAAAACTTCTTGGAACTATAGGGGGTGCTGTTCCGCATTAGCATATTTTGGTCTCCAAATTAAACTGCCTCGTGCTAAATTCTTGATCGTACAATATGCATATTATTGTTATTATTGGATAGAAAACACTTTCTAGTTTCTATAGCCGTTGGAATTTTGTCTCTGAGTGGTACAGAACTATATCTACAGCACTTTTCATGACAGGGGTCAGATTTCAGAAATTTTTACCCCTGATCTGGAGTCTGTTTTTAAGGTGACAGTGAATGCTATGAAGAAACCGACACTGCCTACGTCTTCCTCTGGGTGTCTGTACGTCATCACGTTTTGAATGGAGTCGATTGCACAATCACAGCCACTATAAAAGAACAAAACGTGGAGGTACCTCCCTTTCTCGTCGCGCGCCTGAAGCGTGAAGGACATCGGACTTGCCTCATTCCAAATCGTTGTTTAGCCAGCAATATTTCTCTGGTCATGTTTTTACTCGTTATAGTTGTTAAAAACATCATAATGTAGTTAATTTGAACCGTTTTATAGCAATTTATATCCGTTTAGTGCGATTCTGAGGAATTTCTTTGTCGTGCACTTTCTAGCTTTGGGAACGTTTCGGGGTCTCGGTCGTTGTTAGTGGACATTTCGAAGGACAGAGGACATCTATCGACCAAAAGAAGATTACAACATAGAAAGGATACATTGCCCAAGAATCTGATGGAAGAACAGCTCAAAGTAAGCAATATTTAATATGATAAATCGTTGTTCTGTCGAAATATTTTAAACGCATATTTCGCCATTTTGTTTGTTATCGCGTCACTTGGCGAACCCTGTATTGAAAAGTAAGGATAATTTAAAAAATGTAAGTCAGCGGTTGCATTAAGAACTAATTTGTCTTTCGATTCCTGTCAACCCTGTATTTTTTAGTCAAGTATATGATTAGCTTTCAATTAAACTAGATCACTCTGAAAGATGACGTCAGACATTTTGAGGCTTGATTTCCTAGTATTTTCATTGTGTAACCACGGTTTTGTATGGCTAAATATGCACATTTTCGAACAAACTGTATATGTATGTTGTAAAATGATGTTACAGGAGTGTCATCGGAAGAATTCTGAGAAGGTTAGTGAAAAAATTAATATATTTTGGCGGTGATTACGTTATAGCGCTCTTTGGCTGGAATCGATGCTCTGGTAACGTTTTCACATGTGGTATGCTAACTTATCGATTTATTGTGTTTTCGCTGTAAAACGCTTAGAAAATCTGAAATATTGTCTGGAATCACAAGATCTGGGTCTTTCCATTGCTATGCTTTGTCTATTCTTATGAAATGTTTTATTAAGAGTAAATTGGTCATACACGTTGCTCTCTATAGTAATTCTAGTCGTCTTGTGATGGTTGGTGCAATTGTAAACTGTGATTTCTACCTGAAATATGCACTTTTTTCTAACAAAACCTATCCTATACCATAAATATGTTATCAGACTGTCATCTGAAGAGGTTTTTTCTTGGTTAGTGGCTATCAATATCTTAGTTTAGCCGAATTGGTGATAGCACCTGAAGTAGTAAGAAACTGATGGAGTTAGAAAAGTGGTGTATTTTGCTAACGTGTTTAGCTAATAGATTTACATATTTTGTCTTCCCTGTAAAACATTTTAAAAATCTGAAATGGTGGCTTTATTCACAAGATCTGTATCTTTCATCTGGTGTCTTGGACTTGTGATTTAATGATATTTAGATGCTACTATCTACTTGTGAAGCTATGCTAGCTATGCTAATCAGTGTGTGGGGGGGTGGGGGGTGATCCCGGACCCGGGGTAGAGGCTCGTTAGAGGTTAATGGAGATGGAGGTGTGTTCTAGTGGGTCTGGGCAGGTGTGATGTAGTTAATGGAGATGGAGGTGTGTTCTAGTGGGTCTGGGCAGGTGTGATGTAGTTAATGGAGATGGAGGTGTGTTCTAGTGGGTCTGGGCAGGTGTGATGTAGTTAATGGAGATGGGGGTGTGTTCTAGTGGGTCTGGGCAGGTGTGATGTAGTTAATGGAGATGGAGGTGTGATGTAGTTAATGGAGATGGAGGTGTGTTCTAGTGGGTCTGGGCAGGTGTGATGTAGTTAATGGAGATGGAGGTGTGTTCTAGTGGGTCTGGGCAGGTGTGATGTAGTTAATGGAGATGGGGGTGTGTTCTAGTGGGTCTGGGCAGGTGTGATGTAGTTAATGGAGATGGAGGTGTGTTCTAGTGGGTCTGGACAGGTGTGATGTAGTTAATGGAGATGGGGGTGTGTTCTAGTGGGTCTGGGCAGGTGTGATGTAGTTAATGGAGATGGAGGTGTGTTCTAGTGGGTCTGGACAGGTGTGATGTAGTTAATGGAGATGGGGGTGTGTTCTAGTGGGTCTGGGCAGGTGTGATGTAGTTAATGGAGATGGAGGTGTGTTCTAGTGGGTCTGGGCAGGTGTGATGTAGTTAATGTTTGTATGATGTTGTAATTTGTTTGTCTATGTTTATAAAATATCAAATGAAATATGTTTTAAGTCCCAATGCAAAGTTACACCTTATTACATTAAACCAATCAGAATTCAAAAGAATGCCAAAGTCAGGTGTGAAGTAATTTGGAGGACCAGCCTATTCCCTATGATGTATACTACAACAGAAATAACTTAAAATGTATACCTTCATATTAAACCAATCATTTGCACTCATGACTTGAGTGATTGAAGTAAACCAACGTTTTGGAAATACATAACGCCATCTAACCAAATATCAAAGAACGTTAGCTATATGCAGTTATCTTAGCCAGCCAGCTAACGTTAGCTATATGCAGTTATCTTAGCCAGCCAGCTAACATTAGCTATATGCAGTTATCTTAGCCAGCCAGCTAACATGAGCTATATGCAGTTATCTTAGCCAGCCAGCTAACATGAGCTATATGCAGTTATCTTAGCCAGCCAGCTAACATTAGCTATTTAGTCAACTAGCTACGGTCATACTATGGTCAGCGAGCTGGAGCTACTGGAGACCAGTTAGAACCCAACTAACAAAACCCAACTAAAACATAACTGCAGATCAAAAGAGGCAAACAGACTGATGGCAGGGAAAATCCCCAAAATCCAAAATATAAAGATTACAGGTGTCAGTCAGCTAGCGCGCTAGCAGTAAGCCAAGGTTGTAAAAGTTACAAAACTCCCACAGTCTACTTCACAGAGAACATGCTGAAAAGTAGTGATGGGGAAACAAAGCTTCCTGAAGCATTGATGCTTTACAGCCAATTGTGTCAAACATACTCAAGGCTTTGAGCGACACAGAATTTAGAACAGCCACATTTTATAGATGAAGTCACACCCTGTAGCAGCGTAGCCATTATGTCATATATTAAACCACTGGCCGTGTTCGAGAGCATCAAATCCATGCTGCGTTGTGGGTAAACGGTGACTGGCTGACTGATTTATAAATAATAATGAGTAGTTATTTATGATGCAAGGTGATTTGTAAATTAGTCAGTCAGCAGTCACCTGCACTGTCGGCTGCAATGTCGAATGAGCCCAATACCAAACCAATCAGGTGTTCCACGAAATTATTATTCAGACGTCATTGATCACGTGCTGCTGATAAAGTGACACTGCTTTGAATTATACCTCTTAGCGACTTCAGTACATGCCTCATAGCTCCAGTCTCAAACTTAATCCCGTTCCTGCTGAAGAAGAGGGAGTCTGCTGGATGGAGAAAGAAGCTCTCGTGAAAGAGGAGTAGGAAGAGGAGGCTGTTACAATACAAAAACAAGTAGAGGTTGAGGGTGAGGCTGACATAGAGAATGATGGGAGAAAATTAATCTTCAGAAGTCATTGATCAATGCTGATAAAGTGACACACTGCTTCAATAATAATTAGTAGTTATTTATGATGTATAGTGATTTGTAGAGCAGTCAGTTGGCAGTCGCCTGCAATGTCGAACAAGCCCAACACCAAACCAATCAGGTGGTTGTTCGATGAAACGACTCTTCAGACGTCATTGATGACGTGCTGCTGATAAAGTGATACAGGCATCAGCACACTGCTTTGAAGTTTAATACTTTCAAGGCCTCGTACCTCCGGTATCAAACGTTACATCCCCATCGAAAAGTTGACAAAACAAAAAGGAGCAAGCAGGTTGATTTCCTCTGTCATTTTGAGCCCACGGCAAGAAGGCACCAGAGCCTACCGTGCTAACGGGTTCCCACTAGATAACACAACCACACAGTTAATGAAAAGCCTGAGGTGAAGCTTGAGCTAGATATCAACCTATCGAGCTAGTGTGACCTTCCTGGTCTCTCAAGTCAGTGAGTCAACACAGGAAGGAGCAATGGATGGTAAGTTCATTTATTTCCAAAGCTGCAATGATGAGACACACACAGTATGGATGAATGATCAGTAGTGACGGGATATAAATAGCACTCCCACAGCAAGTCTACATAAATCTGCCCTATAATATACTAACAAAAAAACAATTGAAATGTATATTAAAGTCATTGTGATCGTATAGTGGATTTAACCATTCCTAATTATTCCTAATTTACTATAATAAATGAATCAATTGTTTCCATGTGTCTCATATTCACTAAATCAGAATAAACTGTCATCCATTTTAGTATCAAAATATATCAAATTAACCTGGAAAATGACTAAATGTCCCCCTCTGATGGTGAAGAAGTATAACACACCTAAACTAACAAAACCGGGCTAATAAACTGTCTGGTGTTCATGGGTTTATAAAACATGTACTTTATACATTTGTCATAAATGACCGGACATTGATGAGACACACAGTGTGGATGAATGATCAGTAGTCGACAGGGTAAAAATAACACTCCTAAAGAAGATGCGTTTTCCAGTTAGATACCAACTTGAAAGAGGGAACTTTAGCATAAAACCCACATGGAAAACGGAGATTTGGCAAATAACATATAAAGAGAGGCTTATTTGACGCCAAACCAACAACAGTAGTTACTAAAACATAAATTGCTAATGTATGATTTAAAAGGTGGATTTTATGATGTAATGTCAACTTTATATATTTCTATCCCGGGACTATTCAATTTTGAACTCACCCACAGCAATTCTCCATAAATCTGCTCGAATCCCGAAATAAATTAATACATATGTGATAATTCAAAAACATAACTGGTTGTGTTTATAGGGAACCAGATCGTGAACACAACTAAGTTACTAAGTCTTTAACCACACTGTATTGTTACACTGGTGAGTAAAAACTCATGCTTCCTACACTAACTTTTTGTCTGAACATTATAATATATATTTTACGTCACACTAGCGTCATTGTCTTAAAGTCGCACATCTCCATCGCAGTCAGAGGTTCAGACTGAGCGTTGCCCACTCCAGTCAAAAGATGGCGGTGTGCGATTTTAAGGCAATGCTGTTAGGGTGACGTGTAATCTAGTGGACAGAACGCAATGCTGTTACTGTGACGTATAATCTAGTGGACGGAACGCTTCTTTCAGCAGCAGCAACAGTTATTCAGCCACCTCGGTAGCTTGCTAGACAAAATAGACGAACCAATAAAGCTCTTTAGACGCTTTAGTGTATATTAGCCACTGTATTTTAAACCCTCGTCTGTCGTCTAGTTAGATAGTTATCCTATTCCATTTCATGTTTACGGTGTTGTTGTTATTATTCAGCTGGCGGGCTGGTTAAGTTAGCATTAGCCTAGCTAGCTAACATCTCCGACCATGAGTTCACTAAATTACTCTCTTCCTGCTGAAGAAGAGACGGTCTGCTGGACGGAGAAAGAAGCTCTCATCAAAGAGGAGGAGGAAGAGAAGGATGTTACAAAACAAAAACAAGTAGAGGGTGAGGCTGTTACAGGGAAAGAAGAAGAGAAAGACGTTTCAGTGAAAGAAGAGGAAGACGTTACAGTGAAAGAAGAGGCGTTCAGAGTGAAAGAGGAGGAGGGTGTTACAGTAAAAGATGAGGAGAATTCAGTTTTTGAAGTGAAAGCGGAGGAGGGGGAGAATACGGTCTCATCGGAAGAAGAGGAGGAAGAAACTGGATATCTGGGCCCGATTTCCCAAACGCAATTTAAGGCATCCAGTGGTTCTAAAGATGAACTTAGCCATAAGATGGTTTTGAGAAACCGGGCCGTGATTACCACTGGTAAGTACTGTCTTAAATACAGAGGTACAAACTCTGCAGTTGTTGAACTGATGTTTGGTGTTAAAAGGGAAATCTGCAATTGCTACATCCATATTTTGACTTTTAAATGATTTATTTATAGCCATTGATTCTTGGAGAATATAACACATGCCTCATGAGCTTAGTTCAACTGTTGTACCCCATCAGAACCATGGGGTACAACATATACTTGTACTCTTGTACCCTTGTACTCATACACTATGAGTACAAGGACTGGCCATCCATGAGGTCATAATGATAGTTTAACCAGGTTTCTAGGATATATAGTATATTCTAGAATTCATCCATGATGTCATAATGATAGTTTAACCAGGTTTCTAGGATATATAGTATATTCTAGAATTCATCCATGATGTCATAATGATAGTTTAACCAGGTTTCTAGGATATATAGTATATTCTAGAATTCATCCATGATGTCATAGTGATAGTTTAACCAGGTTTCTAGGCTATATAGTATATTCTAGAATTCATCCATGATGTCATAATGATAGGTTGACCAGGTTTCTAGGCTATATAGTATATTCTAGAATTACCAGTGTAGAATTAGAATATATATATTCTAGAATTACCAATTTGACCCCCACAGGAAATCTGTGGGGGTCAAATTGTTAGAGCTGTTGATAAGTCATTGTATAATATTCAGCATTTATTTTCATGCCATTACATCAATACAGCCCAACCAGAAGAAGAAACAAACTCTTTCCGATCCACCTCCTCCTGCTGTCCTTCATACATTCTGACGTTGCTGGTAATCGGCTACACAAGCAGTCGGCAACCTACACTTGGAGTGCAAATGTATCTTACCATTTCTACTGATCTGGTGCCAGTTATGATTTTCATATGTTCATTTTACTGGAACAATTTCATTTAATTTATAATAGTATCTCAAAATCATTGTCTGTGATTAATCTACATTCTATCTAAATGAAAGTTATACAAATCTAAAAGTAACTTTTATTGCCATTGCCAACTATGTAAAAAAATAGCCTACATAAAGCCAACAAATAAGAATATTGCAAATAAATGTCCTATAAATCACATGGCCTGTCTAAAACGAACTTGAAACATTGTATAAAATATTCTGGGCCCTCAGTTTCCCGCGCCTGTGAGTTCTCGACCGACACAGCTGTAGGCTATTTGTGAAAGGGATAAGAAGTAATCAGGTGTTTTGACATTTCCACTGGATCAGCGCATTACGTTTTTCCCTTTTGTGCCAAGTGGTTATCGAAAGGGGGAGAGCTGGAAATATTTTAAGAAATTACTTTAATTCTTGAGAATACAGGGGGTGCTGTTTTCGCATTAGCATAATTTCCTCTACAGATTAAACTGCCTCTTATTCAATTATTGCTCTTACTATATGCATATAATTAATACCATTGGATAGAAAACAATCTATAGTTTCTAAAACTGTTTCAATTTTGTCTCTAAGTGAAACAGAAGTCATTTGACAGCACTTTCCCTGACCAAGAAGAAGAATGCAAGATGTGTATGCTCGCTTCAACGCTCTGCCTATATATGGTCACGCCACCTATGACCCGAAACACACTTCATTCGTCTTCCTCTGGGTGTCAAGAGGACGTCAGAGGAGAATTTTTTTGTTTATCTTGTACTGACGTGAAATAAGACCTATTTCTTTGGCGTGACCGACAACTTCCGGTTCTCTGAATCGCGCGATTTGTAGGTGTGATTGTCTTCTGTTTTGCTGCCGTTACGGATGAAAACTATCTCCGTCTCGAAGTTTGTTTGATACATGTGACCATATCATCTTAATGTATGTTTTTTCAATATAGTTTAATCAGATTATTTGAATTTTTTCGGGAGTTTTGCCGTGTTCCGTTCTGTGACTTTTTTTCTTTGGCCAGTCGACCAGTACATATGCTAAATGAAGAGGGAAAGTTGCCATTATGAATGGATTGAACGACTCATCAGGACTAAGGACACCTTGATCAACATTCTGATGAAAGATCAGCAATAGTAAGACCCAATTTACGATGTTATTTCATATATCTGTCGTGCATGTGAACTGGTCGGGGGCGCCCAGCTGGTTCTGGCTGGCGTGGCTATGCTAATTTAGCGCTACATTTTGTTTTCGCTATAAAACATTTAATAAATCAGAAATATTGTTTGGATTCACCAGATGTTGGGCTTTCAATATCTGTACGCTGTGTATTTTTTCTGAAATGTTTTAAGACAAGTAATTAGTTATATGACGTTGGTCTCTGTAATTGTTCTGGCTGCGTCGGCACTATTTCAGATTGCAGCTGCAATGTAGAACTGTGATTTATACCTGAAAAATTCACATTTTTCAAAAAAAAACTATGCTATACCATAAATATGTTATCAGACTGTCATCTTATGAACTTGTTTCTTGGTTAGTGGCTATATATATTTTTATTTAGTCGAATTAGTGATAGCTACTGACGCAGGAAAAAACTGTTGGAGTAAAAAAATTGTGTCTTTTGCTAACGTGTTTAGCTAATAGATTTACATATTGTGTCTTCCCTGTAAAACATTATAAAAATCTGAAATGGTGGCTTTATTCACAGGATCTGTATCTTTCATTAGGTGTCTTGGACTTGTGATTTAATGATATTTAGATGCTACTATTTAATTGTGACGCTATGCTAGCGATGCTAATCAGTGTGGGGGGGGTGGGGGGTGCTCCCGGACCCGTGGTAGGTGCTCGGTAGAGGTTAAGGAACTATTCTCATTTGAAATTGATTTTGATTAGACTTTGTTTACTTGCTGTTTGAGGTGGGGGAAAAATGTGCTTTGAGAAGCTCCACAACTCATTAGTGGTGGTGCGTTAAGACAATCAGAAATACTATCAGACATCCCCAAATGGGCACATTTATAGGCCTTCATTTGTGTGCAGGCCAGATAGATTAATCCTACTTCTATATGTGTAACCAGGTAGACTAGTCCTACTTCTATATGTGTAACCAGGTAGACTAGTCCTACTTCTATATGTGTAACCAGGTAGACTAGTCCTACTTCCTATATGTGTAACCAGGTAGACTAGTCCTACTTCTATATGTGTAACCAGGTAGACTAGTCCTACCTCCTATATGTGTAACCAGGTAGACTAGTCCTACTTCTATATGTGTAACCAGGTAGACTAGTCCTACTTCTATATGTGTAATCAGGTAGACTAGTCCTACTTCTATATGTGTAACCAGGTAGACTAGTCCTACTTCTATATGTGTAACCAGGTAGACTAGTCCTACTTCTATATGTGTAATCAGGTAGACTAGTCCTACTTCTATATGTGTAATCAGGTAGACTAGTCCTACTTCTATATGTGTAGTCAGGTAGACTAGTCCTACTTCTATATGTGTAACCAGGTAGACTAGTCCTACTTCTATATGTGTAACCAGGTAGACTAGTCCTACTACTATATGGGTAATCAGGTGTGCATCCTTACTCAACATTGACAGGAGTGTTTCAAACAAAAGACAATGAATACATTTACAAAACTGACGCATCCTGTGGGGTCAGGTCTAGGTGGTCTGCCAGGGGCCGTTTCATTTAGTATCCGTTTGGGTCGGCATGGGGAATGATTGGATTTCCCCATAGTATGTTGTAGCTCAAGTTGACCGACTGAAAGGGAGCATAACTTTATGACTATAATTACTGTTCCCTGAAGGAGGGATACGAGGTACAACACCTGTTTGGCCCCGCCCCTTCCTGGGTCGGTGAAGAGCGATATTGACTTGAATATGACCTAAGGCTCGTATTTCTGTGTTTATTATAGTTAAGTCTATGATTTGATATTCAATAGAGCAGTCTGACTGAGCGGTGACTGAGTGGTGGTAGGCAGCAGCAGGCTCGTAAGCATTCATTCAAATAGCGCTTCCCTGCGTTTGCCAGCAGCTCTTCGCAATTCTTGAAGCACAGCTCTGTTTATGACTTCAAGCCTATCAACTCCCAAGATTAGGCTGGCAATAGTATAGTGCCTATAAGAACATCCAATAGTCAAAGATATAAAAAATACAAATGGTATAGAGGGAAATAGTTCTATAATTTCAATAACAAATACATCCTAAAACTTTTTATCTGGGAATATTGAAGACTCATGTTAAAAGGAACCACCAGCTTTCATATGTTCTCATGTTCTGAGCAAGGAACTTAAACGTTAGCTTTCTTACATGGCACATATTGCACTTTAACTTTCTTCTCCAACACTTTGTTTTTGCATTATTTAAAACAAATTGAACATGATTCATTATTTATTTGAGACTAAATTGATTTTGTTGATGTATTATATTAAGTTAAAATAAGTGTTAATTCAGTATTGTTGTAATTGTCATTATTACAAATATATATATAAATCGTCTAATTTAATCGGTATCGGCTTTTTTGGTCCTCCAATAATCGGTATCGGCATTGAAAAATCATAATCGGTCGACCTCTACTATGTTAATGTTTGTTCAACACTTAGTGTACGAACCCTCAGTTTCAGGCTGATAGAAAAGCCAAAGAGCATTTTACTGGTTGAAGTGTTTTTAAAGTATAAAGCAGTTGATTTGTGACAATAACACAAACATATTAAGCAGGAGATTCAAACGAGCCTTACAATTATAATCCAAAAGTAATGTGAAATGCACTCGTAAGCAACCTGGAAATGGAGGCTATTTTTGCTGTCAGCCTATGAGAACTCCCCTGAGTTTTCCCCCATGGTGGTGAATTAGTGAATAGACACAGGTTAATGTGAGTTTCCTTGAGTAGCACTCCTGATCTTGTGCTGTAATATTCAGAATACATTGTGAAAAACTAAAATCTTCGCTCACCATTTTTGCTCCAGGCAGATATACTACATCCATAACTAGTGGTTTCCTCATTACCAGATATACTACATCCATAACTAGTGGTTTCCTCATTACCAGATATACTACATCCATTACTATCGGTTTCCTCATTACCAGATATACTACATCCATAACTAGTGGTTTCCTCATTACCAGATATACTACATCCATAACTAGTGGTTTCCTCATTACCAGATATACTACATCCATAACTAGCGGTTTCCTCATTACCAGATATACTACATCCATAACTAGTGGTTTCCTCATTACCAGATATACTACATCCATAACTAGTGGTTTCCTCATTACCAGATATACTACTTCCATAACTAGTGGTTTCCGCATTAGCAGATATACTACTTCAATAACTAGTGGTTTCCTCATTAGCAGGGAGGAGTTTCTACAATCAAGTTGTGTTGCATCGCCCTCGTGCCGCAATTTTAGCAAACACAGAAAGGGGCCTATATTGGAGACCAAAAGTTGTCTGGCTCACTGCTTAGAGTATCAACAACATGAATAATTTATTTCTAGTCTACAATCTTAGATGTTACTACTAATGTGAAAACAAGACAAAATATGACTTGTTGCTCATTTTAAGACAATTGTCAAATAATTTTAACATTCATTACAGACATCAATTGTTGTACAACATCATGGCTATGCTGTTGGCATCACCTTTTACAGTGGATTACCGCTGTTGTGGGCCTTTAATCATCTGTCTGACTTTGTTGTTCACACAGGAGAGATACGGGACTATCGTGGATCCTCTGGGGAGCCTCAACAACCTCATGATGCTGTAGAGGCAGAGAAGAGTCTCTCCAGATCAGAACACCTCAAGAAACACCAGCAGAGATCCACAGGGAAGGGAACTCACTGCTGCTCTGACTGTGGGAAGAGATTCACCTCATCAGGCATTACAATTCACCAGAGAACACACACAGGAGAGAAGCCTTATAGCTGTGGTCAATGTGGGAAGAATTTTACTACATCAAGCAAGCTGACATTACACCAGAGAACACACACAGGAGAGAAATCTTATAGCTGTGATCAATGTGGGAAGAGTTTTACTACATCTAGCAATCTGACTCTACACCAGAGAACACACACAGGAGAGAAACCTTATAGTTGTGGTCAATGTGGGAAGAGTTTTACTACATCTGGCCAGCTAACATTACACCAGAGAACACACACAGGAGAGAAACCTTATAGCTGTGATCAATGTGGGAAGAGTTTTACTACATCTGGCCACCTGACATCACACCAGAGAACACACACAGGAGAGAAATCTTATAGCTGTGGTCAATGTGGGAAGAGTTTTGGTGCATCTGGCCATCTGACTCTACACCAGAGAACACACACAGGAGAGAAATCTTACAGCTGTGGTCAATGTGGGAAGAGTTTTACTACATCTGGCTATCTGACTGTACACCAGAGAACACACACAGGAGAGAAACCTTACAGCTGTGGTCAATGTGGGAAGAGTTTTACTACATCTAGCAAGCTGACTGTACACCAGAGAACACACACAGGAGAGAAACCTTACAGCTGTCGTCAATGTGGGAAGAGTTTTACTACATCTAGCAATCTGACTCTACACCAGAGAATACACACAGGAGAGAAACCGTATAGCTGTGGTCAATGTGGGAAAAGTTTTGTTCGATCTGGCCAGCTGACATTACACCAGAGAGTACACACAAGAGACAAAGATCTCTGAACAAAGGAGTTATTTCGTGATATCAATGAAACGATGTCACAATGTAGAATGTTTTAACATTGTAGTAGGAGTATTTTAATGATGTCACCATGTAGAATGTTTTAACATTTTAGTAGGAGTATTTTAATGATGACTGTATCGTTTGCCCTGTTCAATTGATTGCAGCATGATATGTATATTAGCCTCAGGGGGAAATCCAGGCTCTGAATTGAAAGAGTACTATTTATGAGATTTAACAAAATGTGACTAACAAAAATAGAGTTGTGTTACACTTACCACTTTGGTGACCCACTTGAATCAAAATGCAACACTTCAAAATGTTTAGGTTTTCAATATATCCCAAACTGTTTCTGCATATTGGTTATTGATTTGGACACGTTAAAACTGTGTTTTGACATTGCGCTATTCCCACTTAGCAAAATGTAATTGAAAAGACGTTGAAAAGAAGGCTATCCCCGACGTCCAATATATGTTCAGTTGTAGTTGAAAGTGAAAGTTAAAAAATGTATTTTCTGGTCGTTTTTTAAAAAATTACTTGAAAACAACTTAATTTCAACGTACTTGCAGCCTTAACACATAGACGCAGTATAATAAATTGGTCTATAATCAATTTTATTAACAATCCTACATCACTCCAGTATTTATTGACTACATTCAAGTGCTAATTGTCTTTATTCCACTACTGAAGAAGCATGACTCAAATCACCTCATATATTCAAACATTCAGCCTGACAAAAGATACATGTTTTATTATTCCATGCCTCACCCTTAAGTTAATTATTGCCAATACATATTAACAAAGGGGTGTACATTTGCTTTTGGTAATTCATGTTTACAATTCATGTAACATTTAGTCATAATTATTTATGCAACAAACTGACAATTTTTGGGTACTATTATATTGAAATTGTTATCCTGCTTTTAGAATATCAGGGATCATTCTCAGATGTGCCAACCCAAATGTACTAGAGCAGGACATTGGGGACTGGGCCACGATCCAACAACATGCCTATCGAGTGAACCCTGAAAAGAGAAGCTCGGGATATTGCAGGAGCTCTTGAAATCAGACATGACTAATACAATTTGATTTGAGTTTTGTCCAAGGCGATGAGAGTTTTAGGAGGACGAGAGTTCTAGAAGCTGGTGGGTTTTAGGATTCTATAGAAAGTAATTATATGATTGTATATATTTTTTTCATTTATGTTTTGAGGTTGGACTTTAGCACGTCTAGCTCGTTAGCACGTATAGCTCGTTAGCACGTAGGGCGCATTGATTGGTGTTATCTCGTTAGTCAGTATGTGTTACACCTGTGCTGGCTTGTCCATCTCGTTAGTGGGAAGGTGTTTCACCTGAGCTGGTCCAGGTTCTATTTAAGAGTGTCTGGCCCAGTGCTCCAGTTGTCTTAATAGATGTGGAGAGTCAACACCTTTTAGTTGCTCCACTTTTTTGGTTTGCTTTCTGTCTTTAAGTTTATTGTGGGTTTTTCTTTTGTTTGCTTCATCTTGGACATATTTAGTGAGTCTCATGGTTGGTGTCTTTTAGGTCCCAGTTGTTACTAGTCAACTTTCAGTCGACACCCCCATAGTGTCTTTGAGAACCCCTCCTAAAAAACAAGCTTATATTTTGGGTTGGATATTGCATCCAATTAGTGTTTTAATCGATGGCATTTCCTTAGAATGCTCATTGGTCTTTCAGTTGATAATCTTCTGTTTTTTTTTATCCTGTTATTTTTGTGTACTAAGTATTTCAGTTTATTTTCATAGTTTTCTCCTGTGAAGCCATTGTGTTGCATCCATGTCTGAAATGTGCTGTATAAATAAAGCTTGATTTGATTTCAACAAATGAACCCAATGACTGACCTATCAACAGACTCTTGGTCCATCTTAGTATGAAAATCAGTATCAATCCCACTTTTCAAGCCTGCTGAAGGTGTGGTGGAGTGGTGAACACCACCCCCGGCTCCACCAGGGGTTTGAGGTGGTCTCCCACAGCTCTGCTTATGTCATGTTCCATTTCTTGACTGCCTCTGAAACCCAGAAAGAAACACATTTAGTCATATTATATAAAACACTCAAAGTAATGGATGTGGAGCATCTATGGCCTCAGTTACACCTGGCACCTAAATGTGACTTCTGTCATCTGATCACTCCAAGCTGCATTAGGTTCCGATCTACCAGGATGGGCCTTTGATATAGTCTGGATGCAGTCAGGCCACTGAATATAAATATTCAATGTAAAGAGATGGGGTGAATGAGTGGGGAAAAGAACATTTAACACAAATTACCTTCATAATATCAAAGAACAAATGTGCATGCCTGAGGGGAAATTCACTTTCATACAGCCAAAAGGGGTGAGAAATTACACCAATACAATTTGCACTAACGTAAATAAACATAGATGATGGAACATATTCCCTTTTGCTGACGTGATGAACCGCTAAGGGGACATAAATATTTACCATCTAAACCATGTGTGACCTCTCACCTCTCTGGCTGTAGAAGTGTTCTTCCTAACCAGTCCCTCAACAGCTCTCTGACTGAGCTCCACCCTCACTGGGTCTTCAGAGGAGAGGAAGGCTGAGGAGGGATGGAAGGATGAATGGATCAGTCAGTCAATAAAGTGTAGAGCTGCTGTCTATGCTGTCTGTCAAAATCACTATTTTAGTAGTTCATTAAAGTAAATAAGGCTTTATGACTGCTGAATACCAACTATCAATCACTTAGATCATCTATTTTCAGGTAGAGATACATCCGTGGGACGTCCCTAGCCCATTGAAGTTGACATTTAAAAGGGTTAAGGTTAGGGTTTAGGGTAGGGATGTCCCAAGGATACCGGATAGAATAGACCATTGTGCATTATTCTGTCTCTTACATAGCAGGTGAACTTGAAGTCCCTGGTTCGAGCCCAGGGCTGTTACACATTATTTGGTCTCTTTTACATAGCAGGTGTAAAGGAAAGACAGACAAGACAAGTAGGTGTGCAGTTCATTATGGTAGACATGCAGTGCATTATGGTCCTTGTAGTTTAACAAATAGCATCTAATTATGCCAATATGTGTGTGGGGTTGTTAGAGAAGAATGTGATTGTCATCCCTAACAATCCATTCTAGCACCTCATCAGGCTCTGTAAAAGTCTTCATTGATGACGTGTTCCTTCTATTCCAGGGGACAGCAGAGGAACTTCATGGATTCCACTCCTTCATCAATACAAGCAGTGAACATCTGAATTTCACCCTCACCTTTGATGAGCATGAAACAAGTTATCTGGACATTTTGATTAAGAGGGAGGGGGGTGGTTTTAGCACAGACCTATACAGGAAGCAGACGGACAGGAATTTCCTGTTACACGGAGACAGCTTCCACCCTACACCCCTAAAAAACCAATTGTAATACTTGAGTATTACGAAAACATTTAAAATGTAAATTTGTAATTTTAATTTAGTACATTTAAAACAGAAATATAACTGTTTGTCCTTGTAGGTAACCAGATCGTGACTCAACAACTCAGTTACTAAGTCTTTAACCACACTGTGTTGTTACCCTTTTACTTTTTGTCTGAAAATAAAATCTAAATTTTACTCAACTGCGTCCAGTCAGCAGATGGACTAGATGCCGCTTAGGCCGCCCGTTGTGACTCCGTCAAGAATTCAGACCAGAGCAAGTTTGTATGAAGGTCAGGTTATTAAATGGGTACATAGTTCAATAGTAATATCCTCTAAAACGCTCTGGTGACAGACTTTGCTGCCCTGTTTCCAGTTGTCCACATGGCTGGGAGAACCTATTCAAGTAAGGAAATAGATTTTGGAAATGTAAAGAAACAACAATGTACTATTTTCTAACTAGCTACAGTGCAGGCTAACCCAAATGAGCTGCTAAATGAGCTAGTTAATACTGTATAGATAGATAGCTAGCTATCTAGCCAACTTCACATTCTGTATAGATAGATAGCTAGTTAACTAACCAACTTCACATTCTGTATAGATAGATAGCTAGCTATCTAGCCAACTTCACGTTCTGTATAGATAGATAGCTAGCTATCTAGCCAACTTCACATTCTGTATAGATAGATAGCTAGCTATCTAGCCAACTTCACATTCTGTATAGATAGATAGCTAGCTATCTAGCCAACTTCACATTCTGTATAGATAGATAGCTAGCTATCTAGCCAACTTCAAATACTGTATAGATAGATAGCTAAGTGAATGAAATATCACCAGCTACCTAACTTCATATTAGCTATCTTGATGTATTTATCACTGTAAAAAACAAACTCCAAATGCATTTGTAGGTAGCTAGCTAACAGCCATGGAGGAGGGTGAAAGGATAGCAGCCCCAACTGTCAGTGAGAGAGGAGGCTATTCTGGATAGGGCAGGTACTTTTGTGTAGTTCCTGTCCCTAGAAGTGAGCACGGAGATAATAGTAACATAATATTCAGTGTGGTGTAATTTGACTATAATGAAGTGTGTTTCTTGTGAGGTTTTCTGTCCTCAGATAAAGAGCTCTATGAAAGCCAGTCTACATATGAAGAGGTCCCAATGAAGAGCAGTGGTTCTCAGTCCTGGGGACTCAAAGAGGCACATTGTTGTTTTTGCCTCAGCACTGCACAGCTGATTCAAATGATCAACTCATCATCAAGCTTCAAGTGGTATTTATGTATTCATTTGTGATGCCGTCCTTGATATGATCGTGTTATTGTCACATGCTACACATGTACATATGTGTGCCCATGCATCTATCAATCCTATGTTATCATGATTTGTTATCAGGGATATTATACTTTAGTAATCCACAATGACCTGGTGATGTAACAGTCTAATAATTACATTGTCTTCCATATTCCTACAGATACCTTGTAACTGGAGATTCCTTCAAAACGATTGCCTACAGTTACCGTGTAGGGCACTGCAAGGTTGGGTGACCAGGGTCATCTGGGACTGCCTCCTGGAGGAATTCAGATGTGTGAAGGCTACCTGTGTCCTGCGTAACTTCATGAGGATGGACACGAGGACCAGGAGGGGATCTGCAGCTCGCCGCCGTGTCCCAGAGGAGGAGTCTGCTGCTCTGCAGGATGTTTCAAGGATGGGGTCCAACCACGCAGCAAGAGAGGCAATCCGTGTGCAGGAGATGTTCACCTCCTACTTCTTCAACGAGGGTACTGTTCCCTGGCAACACCATAGACTACACTATGCACAACCAAAGGCTCTTTTAAGAGGGTACTGTTCCCTGTTAACACCATAGACTACACTATGCACAACCAAAGGCTCTTTTAAGAGCCATTCACATTGCAATAAGAGTATTCTTCCATTTACTTAGCTATGTCAACTGCAGTAATTCAATTCCCAGTTTCTCTCCCTTTGATTTCTACTTCTCAGGTGAGGGTGCTGTTTAGGTAAGGGTGTGATGTCTGTGCAAAAACAAAACAGGCTATTTTAAATCACTAATATTGAAAAAATGTAGAACAATTAGACATCCTATAACCCACACCTACACACTCATGTATCAATCTCAAATCAAATCAAATTTTATTAGTCACATACACATGGTTAGCAGATGTTAATGCGAGTGTAGCGAAATGCTTGTGCTTCTAGTTCCGACAATGCAGTAATAACAACAAGTAATCTAACCTAACAATTCCACAACTACTACCTTATACACGCAAGTGTAAAGGGATAAAGAATATGTACATAAAGATATATGAATGAGTGATGGTACAGAACGGCATAGGCAAGATGCAGTAGATGGTATAGAGTACGGTATATACATATGAGATGAGTACTGTAGGGTATGTAAACATAAAGTGGCATAGTTTAAAGTGGCTAGTGGTACATGTATTACATAAAGATGGCAAGATGCAGTAGATGATATAGAGTACAGTATATACATATACATATGAGATGGGTAATGTAGGGTATGTAAACATTATATTAGGTGGCATTGTTTAAAGTGGCTAGTGGTACATTTTTACATAATTTCCATCAATTCCCATTTTTAAAGTGGCTGGAATCTGATTGATGGATTGGGTTGTGCAGTAAGCATTGCCAGCAGCATACCACCCTGCATACCACTACTGGCTTGCTTCTGAAGCTAGGCAGGGTTGGTCCTGGTCAGGCCCTGGATGGGAGACCAGATGCTGCTGGAAGTGGTGTTGGAGGGCCAGTAGGAGGCACTCTTTCCTCTGGTCTAAAAAAATATCCCAATGCCCCAGGGAAGTGATTGGGGACACTGCCCTGTGTAGGGTGCCGTCTTTCGGATGGGACGTTAAACGGGTGTCCTGACTCTCTGAGGTCATTAAAGATCCCATGGCACTTATCGTAAGAGTAGGGGTGTTAACCCCGGTGTCCTGGCTAAATTCCCAATCTGGCCCTCAAACCATCATGGTCACCTAATAATCCCCAGTTTACAATTGGCTCATTCATCCCCCTCCTCTCCCCTGTAACTATTCCCCAGGTCGTTGCTGCAAATGAGAACGTGTTCTCAGTCAACTTACCTGGTAAAATAACGGTAAAATAAATAAATAAATAAAAGCATGTTCAGGTGTATAACTGTGGCTCCTTCCACCTTCAAAGAATAGGCAAGAGGGCCAACCATGGAGAATAGTAAGACACTTCATTATTTCTATAACTACGCTATATTGTTTGTCCTGCAGCCACTTAGTGTGGTGTGGACACCAGGTGAAGCCACACAGATTCCTGTTGAACACTGTCACTTTAACTACCTTATTTTCTCAATAACAGTCTCTCTCCTTCACTTCATCCCTCTCTCCCCTTCTCCCTAAATCCTCTAGGTTATAGCAGCTGTGTCGGTGAACCCCTCCTGCATCTGAACTGGCTACATAGAGGGCACAGCATGATCAGAGGTGAGAGGTCACTTGGTCAGGTCAACAGGAAGTATTATTCAAGTTATGCTTTACATTGAAATACAGATAGATGCAGTAGTCCCAGAGTTAATGATCCCAGGTCAGTTTATATTATACAGGAAATATTATTAAAGAGATGCTTTACATTGAAATACAGATAGATGCAGTAGTCCCAGAGTTAATGATCCCAGGTCAGTTTATATTATACAGGAAGTATTATTAAAGAGATGCTTTACATTGAAATACAGATAGATGCAGTAGTCCCAGAGTTAATGATCCAAGGTCAGTTTTGCATTTCACCTCCTGATTGATGACTAACAATGTTAGAAAAAAAAAAAAAAAACACAAGGCTTAAACATGCTCTCTCTCTCTCCATCTGTCTCTCGTCTGCAGATATGTTTTGATGTGAGAGGATGCCAACCCCCAGTCCCATCATCGCCACCTCACCTGCTTTGATGACCTTTGGGCCGACTAGAGACACTATTATGTAATTGTGATGAACTGAGAGAATATTTAGGTAGCACTGTGATTCATTAATCATGTGCTGCCTTCCCTGCTCCTATGTGCTTACCTCTTTCCCTTTATGTCTTTTACACCTCTCTCTCTCCACCTCTTTCTTCCTCTGTTTTTATAATGCACAACAGATGTGCATTGAAGGACAGATTGAACTTGTATTTACAACACTTGGATAATGAGCTTTTCAATAAAGCGTTTCACATTCTCTACTGGTTGAAATGAAGTGTAATGTGATGAAATACTCCACCTATCCTGTGTTTATCAGATCAATGCAGATGAAGGGCATTAGATGTTGAGATGAACCAGTGTTAAGAGTATTTACATGATGCATAGGAAGTGTAGTGTTCTGGTTTTTAACATATTTCTGTATATATGAATTAACTAGTTAAATCCTGTTTCTAGTCTATTAGTTACAATGTGTAACCATTGATGTCCCAGGACCAAGGTTGGTAAACACTGTTGAAGTGTAGAATTGTAATACATACATGCAGACACAGCGTCATTCAAAGACTGGAATTTGATACTCCTGGTATTGGATATGACTGAAAAATAATCTCAAAGACATTCATACCTAAACTGCACATTTATTTGCCAAGGTACAGTACATGATCAGTGAATATATTAAATGTACAGGCTACAATGTGGGGATCTCATGCATGGTAATAACTACATATACGACTTGCATCCTTGGCACAACATGATATTATATTCTACTCAATCCATAGGCTTCATTAATGTCATTCAGGCTGTTTTGAAGTTGATACAACTGGCTATGATAGCTGAGGTTCATAGCTAGGTTCTGAACTAATATGTATACCAAACGTTTGGGTCCATACACAGATCGGCTAGATAGCTAGCTACACATCCATGGGCATACAGGGATTTTAATCATCCACTGCACAATAAGCAAGAACATAGCTAGCTACGTTATTTCATCTATCTGCATGGCAAATATCAGCAAGGAAAGCTTACAAAATTGTACATTCATTTTGCAGTAAAATCTTCAGCTAGCTAGATTCTATACATCCACTGTTTCCCAAAACGACAGTCTGGTTTGCTGGTTGTTTCAGGAGTCCCTAAAACAACCAGAATTACAATTTCATACTCATGTCACAACACCCATAAAGCTAGCCAGCTAGCTGGCTAATGTTAGCTAGTCAGCTAGCTGGCTAATGTTAGCTAGTCAGCTAGCTGGCTAATGTTAGCTAGTCAGCTAGCTGGCTAATGTTAGCTAGTCAGCTAGCTGGCTAATGTTAGCTAGTCAGCTAGCTGGCTAATGTTAGCTAGTCAGTTAGCTGGCTAATGTTAGCTAGTCAGCTAGCTGGTTAATGTTAGCTAGTCAGCTAGCTGGCTAATGTTAGCTAGTCAGCTAGCTGGCTAAATCACGATTTTCGTAAATGAACTATGATAAAGAAAATGCATAATCGTTTGTCTCTACATGAACAAACATTCCTGTCAACTGTACATGTTTTTGCATGATTAGTTATGACTTTATAATCCCTTACATTTGCTTCCATCCTAGTATTTATGTTCGTCATCTTTGATTCAGTTCAGTTCTGTGTAGGGGTTCCCCTCTCTCCTAGTATTTCTATCCTCCATCTTTGATTCAGTTCAGTTCTGTGTTAGGGTTAGCCCTCTCTCCTAGCATTTCTGTCCGCCATCTTTGATTCAGTTCAGTTCTGTGTAGGGGTTCCCCTCTCTCCTAGTATTTATGTTCGTCATCTTTGATGCAGTACAGTTCTGTGTAGGGGTACCCCTCTCTCCTAGTATTTCTGTCCGCCATCTTTGATGCAGTACAGTTCTGTGTAGGGTTACCCCTCTCTCCTAGTATTTCTGTCCGCCATCTTTGCTGAAGAAAGTCTAACAGTCACTAGCGCAGCAGCAGCCTCCCCCGGTCCTAGTGCCTAGTAAAATATATTGACTGATATTGATTTATTTAGGGGGGGGGGGGGGTAATTAATATTTTAGGACTAGCTAATTCCCTGAATCCTACCCTTTAATTTTTTGTCTGAAAATTAAATTTACATTTTACTCAACTGCGTTACCCACTCCAGTCAGCAGATTGCGGTCTGCGACTTTAAGGCAATTCTGCTACTGTGACGTAAAATCTAGTGGACGGAACGCTTCTTTCAACAGCAACAACAGTTCGTCAGCCACCTCGGTAGCTTGCTAGCCAAAATATACGAACCAATAAAGCTCTTTAGACGCTTTAGTGTATATTAGCCACTGTATTTTAAACCCACTTCTGTCGTCTAGTTAGTTATCCGTTTTAATTTCATATTTACGGTATTGTTTTTATTATTCATCTAGTGGGCTGGTTAAGTTAGCATTAGCCTAGCTAGCTAACATCTCCAACCATGAGGTCACTAAGCTACTCTCTTGATAATGAAGAGAAGGACTGCTGGACGGAGAAGGAAGCTCTCGTCAAAGAGGAGAAGGAAGAGAAGGATATCACAGTAAAACAAGAAGTAGAGGGTGAGGCTGTTACAGTGAAAGAAGAAGAGAAAGACGTTACAGTGAAAGAAGAGGAAGAGGCGTTCAGATTGAAAGAGGAAGAGGATGTTACAGTAAAAGAAGAGGAGGAAGAGAAAGAGGAAGCTGCAGTTTTTGGAGTGAAAGAGGAGGATGGGGAGATGACTGTCACATTGGAAGAAGAGGAGGAGGAAACTGAATATCTGGGCTCGGTTTCCCAAACGCATCTTAAGGCATCCAATGGTTCTAACGATGAACGGGCCCTGATTAACACTAGTAAGTACTGTCTTAAAAACAGAGACACAAACTCTGCAGTTGTTGAACTGTTTTATTTTTTTATTTAACCAGGTGGCTATGATGTCATAATGATAGTTTAACCAGGTGACCATGATGTCATAATGATAGTTTAACCAGGTGGCCATGATGTCATAATGATAGTTTAACCAGGTGACCATGATGTCATAATGATAGTTTAACCAGGTAGGCCAGTTGAGAACAAGTTCTCATTTACAACTGCGACCTGGCCAAGATAAAGCAAAGCAGTTTGACACAGACAACAACATAGAGTTACACATGGAATAACATGGAATAAACAATAAACAAGCCAATAACACAATAAACAAGTCAATGACACAGTAGAAAAAAAGAAAGTCTATATATAGTGTGTGCAAAAGGCATGAGGTAGGCAATGAATAGTCCATAGTAGCGAAGAATTACAATTTAGCAGATTAACACTGGAGTGATAAATGAGCAGATGATGATGTGCAAGTAGAGATACTGGTGTGCAAAAGAGCAGAAAAGTACATATACAGCTGCAGCGATCGGTTAGCTGCTCAGATAGCTGATGTTTAAAGTTGGTGAGGGAAATATAAGTCTCCAGCTTCAGCGAATTTTGAAATTCGCTCCAGTCACTGGAAGGATGTGTGGTGTTAAAGGGGAAATCTGCAATTACCACATCCATATTTTGATTTTTAAATTAGTTATTTATAGCCATTGATTCTTGAAGAATATAACACATGCCTCATGAGCTTAGTTCAACTGTTGTACCCCATCAGAACCCAGAATAAGCTTTTTTTACTTCAATGTATAGAAACAATGTAAATCAACACTGTAAAGCCTCAAAACATAGTTAAAACTATAATGTTGATATCATGGATGGACAGTCCTTGCATCCATAGGTCTGTCTATGAATTTGAAAGTAGTTACATTTCTCCAGCCCCATCCATCATCTTATTAGCAAAATAGTGGTGTAATAACAGCTTTGTTATTGGTTGATTGATTCTTGTGTGGCTTTTTTAAAGGGACAACCTAGTATTTAAACAGCAACAAAATGGCTGCCCAGAGACTTGGTTTGGTAAACAGCTGAGGGATGGGGGCTGGTATGGGGTCTGGAGAAATGTAACCACTCTCAAATTAATAGAGAAAGCTATTGTATCAACCGTAACCCAAAACCTAGCGACCTCGTCAAGAAGTTCAGACATCTTGGCATAACAGTTATAAGGTGTTGGCTTGACAGTCGCTGGACCCAGGTTTGAGTTCAGCTCAGGGCTTCCCCACGAATTCACTACACTATGAATACAAGGACTGGCCATCCATGATGTCATAATGATAGTTTAACCAGGTTTCTAGGATATATAGTATATTCTAGAATTCATCCATGATGTCATAATGATAGTTTAACAGGTTTCTAGGCTATATAGTATATTCTAGAATTCATCCATGATGTCATAATGATAGTTTAACCAGGTTTCTAGGCTATATAGTATATTCTAGAATTGCCAGTGTAGATTTCCTGTGGGTGTCAAATTGTTAGAGCTGTTGATAAATCATTGTATAATATTCAGCATTTATTTTCATGCCATTACATCAATGCAGCCCAACCAGAAGAGAAGAAACTCTTCCTGAACCACCTCCTCTTGCTGTCCTTCATACATTCTGACGTTGCTGGTAATAGGCTACACAAGCAGTCGGCAACCTACATTTGGAGTGCAAATTTATCTGACCATTTCTACTGATCTGGTGACAGTTATGATTTTCATATGTTCATTTTACTGGAACAGTTTCATTTCATTTATAATAGTATCTCAATCATTGTCTGTGATTAATCTACATTCTATCTAAATGAAAATTATACAAATCTAAAAGTAACTTTTATTGCCATTGCCACCTATGTAAAAAATAGCCTACATAAAGCCAACAAATAAGAATATTGCAATTAACTGTCCTATAAATCACATGGCCTGTCCATAACGAACTTGAAACATTGTATAAAATATTCTGGGCCCTCAGTTTCCCCTGCCAGTGAGTTCTCGACCGACACAGCTGTAGGCTATTTGTGAAAGGGATAAGAAGTAATCAGGTGTTTTGACATTTCCACTGGATCAGAGCATTACGTTTTTCCCTTTTGTGCCGAGTGGTTATTGAAAGGGCCGGTGCTGGAAATATTTTTCAAATACTTTGAGGAGTTATTCTCCTTTGCAATTGACTTTGATTAGACTTTGTTTACTTGCTGTTTGAGGTGGGGGGAAAAATGTGCTTTGAGACGCTCCACAACTCAGTGGTGGTGCATTAAGACAATCAGAAATAATATCAGACATCCCCATATGGGCACATTTATAGGCCTACATTTATGTGCAGGCCAGGTAGACTAGTTTTACATCTATATGTGTAACCAGGTAGACTAGTTTTACATCTATATATGTAACCAGGTAGACTAGTTTTACATCTATATGTGTAACCAGGTAGACTAGTTTTACATCTATATGTGTAACTAGGTAGACTAGTCCTACTTCTATATGTGTAACCAGGTAGACTAGTCCTACTTATATATGTGTCACCAGGTAGACTAGTCCTACTTCTATATGTGTAACTAGGTAGACTAGTCCTACTTCTATATGTGTAACCAGGTAGACTAGTCCTACTTCTATATGTGTCACAAGGTAGACTAGTCCTACTTCCATATGTGTCACCAGGTAGACTAGTCCTACTTCAATATGTGTAACCAGGTAGACTAGTCCTACTTCTATATGTGTAACCAGGTAGACTAGTTCTACTTCTATATGTTTAACCAGGTAGACTAGTCCTACTTCTATATGTGTTGTCGGGTAGCCTAGTTCTACTTCTATATGTGTAACCAGGTAGACTAGTCCTACTTCTATATGTGTAACCAGGTAGACCAGTCCTACTTCTTAATGTGTAACCAGGTAGACCAGTCCTACTTCTTAATGTGTAACCAGGTAGACCAGTCCTACTTCTTAATGTGTAACCAGGTAGACTAGTCCTACTTCTATATGTGTAACCAGGTAGACTAGTCCTACTTCTATATGTGTAACCAGGTAGACTAGTCCTACTTCTATATGTGTAACCAGGTAGACTAGTCCTACTTCTATATGTGTAACCAGGTAGACTAGTCCTACTTCCATATGTGTAACCAGGTAGACTAGTCCTACTTCTATATGTGTAACCAGGTAGACTAGTCCTACTTCTATATGTGTAACCAGGTAGACTAGTCCTACTTCTATATATGTAACCAGGTAGACTAGTCCTACTTCTATATTTTTTGTTATTTAGACTAGTTCTACTTCTATATGTGTGACCAGGTAGACTAGTCCTACTTCTATATGTCTAACCAGGTAGACTAGTCCTACTTCTATATGTGTAACCAGGTAGACTAGTCCTACTTCTATATATGTAACCAGGTAGACTAGTCCTACTTCTATATTTTTTGTTATTTAGACTAGTTCTACTTCTATATGTGTGACCAGGTAGACTAGTCCTACTTCTATATGTCTAACCAGGTAGACTAGTCCTACCTCTATGTCTAACCAGGTAGACTAGTCCTACCTCTATGTGTAACCAGGTAGACTAGTCCTACCTCTATATATGTAACCAGGTAGACTAGTTCTACTTCTATATGTGTTGTCGGGTAGACTAGTTCTACTTCTATATGTGTAACCAGGTAGACTAGTCTTACTTCTATATGTGTAACCATGTAGACTAGTCCTACTTCTATATGTGTAACCAGGTAGACTAGCCCTACTTCTATATGTGTGTAACCAGGTAGACTAGTCCTACTTCTATATGTGTAACCAGGTAGACTAGTCCTACTTCTATATGTGTAACCAGGTGGACTAGTCCTACCTCTATATGTGTAACCAGGTAGACTAGTCCTACCTCTATATGTGTTGTCGGGTAGACTAGTTCTACTTCTATATGTGTAACCAGGTAGACTAGTCCTACTTCTATATGTGTAACCAGGTAGACTAGTCCTACTTCTATATGTGTAACCAGGTAGACTAGTCCTACTTCTATATGTGTAACCAGGTAGACTAGTCCTACTTCTATATGTGTAGTCAGGTAGACTAGTCCTACCTCTATATGTGTAACCAGGTAGACTAGTCCTACCTCTATATGTGTAACCAGGTAGACTAGTCCTACCTCTATATGTGTAACCAGGTAGACTAGTCCTACCTCTATATGTGTAACCAGGTAGACTAGTCCTACCTCTATATGTGTAACCACGTAGACTAGTCCTACTTCTATATGTGTAGTCAGGTAGACTAGTCCTACCTCTATATGTGTTGTCAGGTAGACTAGTTCTACTTCTATATGTGTAACCAGGTAGACTCGTCCTACTTCTATATGTGTAACCAGGTAGACTAGACCTACCTCTATATGTGTAACCAGGTAGACTAGTCCTACCTCTATATGTGTTGTCGGGTAGACTAGTTCTACTTCTATATGTGTTGTCAGGTAGACTAGTCCTACTTCTATATGTGTAGTCAGGTAGACTAGTCCTACCTCTATATGTGTAACCAGGTAGACTAGTCCTACTTCTCTATGTGTAGTCAGGTAGACTAGTCCTACTTCTATATGTGTAGTCAGGTAGACTAGTCCTACCTCTATATGTGTAACCAGGTAGACTAGTCCTACTTCTCTATGTGTAGTCAGGTAGACTAGTCCTACTTTTACAGTGGGGAGAACAAGTATTTGATACACTGCCGATTTTGCAGGTTATCCTACTTACAAAGCATGTAGAGGTCTGTAATTTTTATCATAGGTACACTTCAACTGTGAGAGACGGAATCAAAAACAAAAATCCATAAATCACATTGTATGATTTTTAAGTAATTAATTTGCATTTTATTGCATGACATAAGTATTTGGTACATCAGAAAAGCAGAACTTAATTCTTGGTACAGAAACCTTTGTTTGCAATTACAGAGATCATGTGTTTCCTGTAGTTCTTGACCAGGTTTGCACACACTGCAGCAGGGATTTTGGCCCACTCCTCCATACAGACCGTCTCCAGATCCTTCAGGTTTCAGGGCTGTCGCTGGGCAATACGGACTTTCAGCTCCCTCCAAAGATTTTCTATTGGGTTCAGGTCTGGAGACTGGCTAGGCCACTCCAGGACCTTGAGATGCTTCTTACGGAGCCACTCCTTAGTTGCCCTGACTGTGTGTTTCGGGTCGTTGTCATGCTGGAAGACCCAGCCACGACCCATCTTCAATGCTCTTACTGAGGGAAGGAGGTTGTTGGCCAAGATCTCGCGATACGTGGCCCCATCCATCCTCCCCTCAATACGGTGCAGTCGTCCTGTCCCCTTTGCAGAAAAGCATCGCCAAAGAATGATGTTTCCACCTCCATGCTTCACGGTTGGGATGGTGTTCTTGGGGTTGTACTCATCCTTCTTCTTCCTCCAAACACGGCGAGTGGAGTTTAGACCAAAAAGCTTTATTTTTGTCTCATCAGACCACATGACCTTCTCCCATTCCTCCTCTGGATCATCCAGATGGTCATTGGCAAACTTCAGACAGGCCTGGACATGTGCTGGCTTGAGCAGGGGGACCTTGCGTGCGCTGCAGGATTTTAATCCATGACGGCGTAGTGTGTTACTAATGGTTTTCTTTGAGACTGTGGTCCCAGCTCTCTTCAGGTCATTGACCAGGTCCTGCCGTGTAGTTTTGGGCTGATACCTCACCTTCCTCATGATCATTGATGCCTCACGAGGTGAGATTTTGCATGGAGCCCCAGACCAAGGGTGATTGACCGTCATCTTGAACTTCTTCCATTTTCTAATAATTGCGCCAACAGTTGTTGCCTTCTCACCAAACTGCTTGCCTATTGTCCTGTAGCCCATCCCAGCCTTGTGCAGGTCTACAATTTTATCTCTGGTCTTGGCCATTGTGGAAAGGTTGGAGTCTGTTTGAGTGTGTGGACAGGTGTCTTTTATACAGGTAACGAGTTCAAACAGGTGCAGTTAATACAGGTAATGAGTGGAGAACAGGAGGGCTTCTTAAAGAAAAACTAACAGGTCTGTGAGAGCCGGAATTCTTACTGGTTGGTAGGTGATCAAATACTTATGTCATGCAATAAAATGCCATTTCCTGGGTTGGTGAAGAGCGGCATTACATTTTAAGGAATAAATCCAAGCCTCACTCGTCACCTGTGGACGGTGGTGCTTCCAGTGAGGCGTGGATTTAATAGTATGTTGTACCTAGTTTCCCTCCTTCAGGGAACAGTAGTTATAGTCATAACATTACGCTTGTCATATGATGAACTTGTAATCCAAGATGGCGTAGCATTAAGACATGTTTGTTGTAAATATTATGTTTTTTTTGTTGTTGTATATATTGCAATATATTTCAATCTTTTTCCATGTTTAAATTAAATATACCTTCCGGCAACCCGACTCACCCAATGTGATACGGATCTGCTATTTTTTAGACCTTATAGCTAGAACCTCCATCAGAACCTAGCCGTCAGAAGCTAACCAGCTAATTAGCTACTAGCTATTTAGTCATTGTTAGCCACTGCTAGCGGCATTTACCTTTTTAGCTCAGCTTATAAAAATTCATAAAACACACAGTGTTATACATTTGTTCATCCAACCACGGTGTCAGATTTCAAATAGGCTTTACGGCGAAAGCATACCGTGCGATTATCTGAGAACAGCGCCCAGCAGACGAATCATTACAAACAGTTACCAGCCAAGTAGAGTTACACAAGTCAGAAATAGCAATAAAATTAATTACTTACCTTTGATGATCTTCATATTGTTGCACTCACAAAACTCCCATTTACTCAATAAATGTTAGTTTTGTTCGATAAAGTCTCTCTTTATATCCAAAAACCTCAGTTTTGTTCAGTAATCCACAGGCTCAAAGGAAACCGGACAATAATAATAAACAATAATCGGTCGACCTCTACTCTGGACGGTTCTGACTTAGAATATGTGGACAACTACAAATACCTAGGTGTCTGGCTAGACTGTAAACTCTCCTTCCAGACTTATATTAAGCATTTCCAATCCCAAATTAAATCTAGAATCGACTTCCTATTTCGCGTCAAAACCTCCTTCACTCACGCTGTCAAACATACCCTCATAAAACTGACTATCCTACCGATCCTTGACTTTAGCGATGTTATTTTTAAAATAGCCTCCAACACTCTACTCAGCAAACTGGATGCACCAAAGCCCCATATACCACCCACCACTAAGACCTGATTAATGGTTGGTTTCTCAAATGACTGCCTCACCTGGTTCACCAACTACTTCTCTGATAGAATTCAGTGTGTCAAATCGGAGGGCCTGTTGTCCGGACCTTTGGCAGTCTCTATGGGGGTGCCACAGGGTTCAATTCTCGGGCTATTCCGTATACATCTGACCCTTCTTTGGACACTGTGTTAACAAACCTCCAAACGAGCTTCAATGCCATATAACACTCCTTCTGTGGCCTCCAACTGCTCTTAAACGCAAGTAAAACTACCTTAGACTGCATCCAGTAAATCACAGTGCCATCCGTTTTGTCACCAAAGCCCCATATACCACCCACCACTGAGACCTGTATGCTCTAGTCGGCTGGCCCTCGCTACATATTCATCGCTAAACCCACTGGCTCCAGGTCATCTATAAGTCTTTGCTAGGCCGCCTTCACTCAGCTCACTGGTCACCATAGCAACACCCACCCGTAGCACGCGCTCCAGCAGGTATATCTCACTGGTCATCCCCAAAGCCAACACCTCCTTTGGCTGCCTTTTCCTTCCAGTTCTCTGCTGCCAATGACTGGAACGAATTGCAAAAATCGCTGAAGTTGGAGACTTATATCTCCCTCACTAACTTTAAGCATCAGCTATCTGAGCAGCTTACCGATCGCTGCAGCTGTACACAGCCCATCTGTAAATAGCCCATCCAACTGCCTACCTCATCCCCATATTTTTATTTACTTTTTTTGCTCTTTTGCACACCAGTATTTCTACTTGCACATCATCTATCACTCCAGTGTTAATTTGCTAAATTGTAGTTAATGAATCTGTAGTTCATTCAAACATTATATTAAACAGGACATTCAAATTAGCCTTACAATTATAATCCAAAGTAGTGTGAAATGCACTAATAAGCACCTGTAAATGACATTGTGAAAAACTAAAATCTTTGTTCACCATTTTTGCTCCAGGCAGATATACTACATCCATAACTAGTGGTTTCCTCATTACCAGATATACTACATCCATAACTAGTGGTTTCCTCATTAGCAGATAGTTCTACATCCATAACTAGTGGTTTCCTCATTACCAGATATACTACATCCATAACTAGTGGTTTCCTCATTAGAAGATATACTACATCCATAACTAGTGGTTTCCTCATTAGAAGATATACTACATCCATAACTAGTGGTTTCCTCATTACCAGATATACTACATCCATAACTAGCGGTTTCCTCATTACCAGATATACTACATCCATAACTAGCGGTTTCCTCATTACCAGATACACTACAGCCATAACTAGTGGTTTCCTCATTACCAGATATACTACAGCCATAACTAGTGGTTTCCTCATTACCAGATACACTACATCCATAACTAGTGGTTTCCTCATTACCAGATATACTACAGCCATAACTAGTGGTTTCCTCATTAGCAGATAGTTCTACATCCATAACTAGTGGTTTCCTCATTACCAGATGTACTACATCCATAACTAGTGGTTTCCTCATTACCAGATATACTACATCCATAACTAGTGGTTTCCTCATTACCAGATATACTACATCCATAACTAGTGGTGTCCTCATTACCAGATATACTACATCCATAACTAGTGGTGTCCTCATTACCAGATATACTACATCCATAACTAGTGGTTTCCTCATTACCAGATATACTACATCCATAACTAGTGGTTTCCTCATTACCAGATATACTACATCCATAACTAGTGGTTTCCTCATTAGCAGATATACTACATCCATAACTAGTGGTTTCCTCATTACCAGATATACTACATCCATAACTAGTGGTTTCCTCATTACCAGATATACTACATCCATAACTAGTGGTGTCCTCATTACCAGATATACTACATCCATAACTAGTGGTGTCCTCATTACTAGATATACTACATCCATAACTAGTGGTTTCCTCATTACCAGATATACTACATCCATAACTAGTGGTGTCCTCATTACCAGATATACTACATCCATAACTAGTGGTGTCCTCATTACTAGATATACTACATCCATAACTAGTGGTTTCCTCATTACCAGATATACTACATCCATAACTAGTGGTGTCCTCATTACCAGATATACTACATCCATAACTAGTGGTGTCCTCATTACTAGATATACTACATCCATAACTAGTGGTTTCCTCATTACCAGATATACTACATCCATAACTAGTGGTTTCCTCATTACCAGATATACTACATCCATAACTAGTGGTTTCCTCATTACCAGATATACTACATCCATGACTAGCGGTTTCCTCATTAGCAGGGAGGAGTTTCTACAATCAAATTGTGTCTGCATTGCCCTCGTGCCGGAGTTTTAGCAAACACAGAAAGTCGCCTATATTGTAGACCAAAAGTCGTCTGGCACACTGCTTAGAGTTTCAACAACATGAATAACTTGTTTCTAGTCTACAATCTTAGATGTTACTACTAATGTGAAAACAAGACCAAATATGACTAATCTTGCTCATTTTCTTCTCAGGATTTCAACAACTTCAATAACTTATTTCTGGTTATTTCTGGTTACCACTAATGTGGAAACAAGACAAAATATGACTATTGTTGCTAACTTAACTGTCTTAATTGTCAAATTTAACAGACGTCAATTGTTGTACAACTTCATGGGTATGCTCTGGGCATCACCTTTTACCTCAAATAAACAGTGGATTTCTGCTGTTGTGGGCATTTAACCATCTGTATGACTTTGTTGTTCACACAGGAGAGAGACGGGACAGTCGTGGATCCTCTGGGGAGCCTCAACAACATCATGATGCTGAAGAGGCAGAGAAGAGTCTCTCCAGATCAGAACTCCACACAGGAGAGAAATCTCACTGCTGCTCTTACTGTGAGAAAAGATTCAACTCTTCACTAGACCTTAAAATACATAAAATAAATCACAGAGGAGAGAAACGTTATGGCTGTGATGAATGTGGGAAGCGTTTTGTTAGTTCTAGTAGTCTGAAATCACACCAGAGAACACACACAGGAGAGAAACCTTATTGCTGTAATCAATGTGGGAAGAGTTTTACTCACCTAAACAGCCTGATAGTACACCAGCGGACACACACAGGAGAGAAACCTTTTAGCTGTGATCAATGTGGGAAGAGATTTACTACATCTAGCTCTCTGACTTCACACCAGAGAATACACACAGGAGAGAAATCTTATAGCTGTGATCAATGTGGGAAGAGTTTTACTCACCTAAACAGCCTGATAGTACACCAGCGGACACACACAGGAGAGAAACCTTTTAGCTGTGATCAATGTGGGAAGAGATTTACTACATCTAGCTCTCTGACTTCACACCAGAGAATACACACAGGAGAGAAACCTTATAGCTGTGATCAATGTGGGAAGAGTTTTACTGATTCTAGCCATCTGATTCGACACAAGAGAACACACACAGGAGAGAAACCGTATAGCTGTGATCAATGTGGGAAGAGATTTACTACATCTAGCTCTCTGACTTCACACCAGAGAACACACACAGGAAAGAAATCTTATAGCTGTGATCAATGTGGGAAGAGATATACTACATCTCGCTCTCTGACTTCACACCAGAGAACACACACAGGAGAGAAATCTTTTAGCTGTGGTCAATGTGGGACGAGATTTACCAGATTTAGATATCTAACTATACACCAGAGAACACACACAGGAGATAAACCATATAGCTGTGATCAATG
Source organism: Salvelinus namaycush (assembly GCF_016432855.1). Classification (NCBI taxonomy): domain Eukaryota; kingdom Metazoa; phylum Chordata; class Actinopteri; order Salmoniformes; family Salmonidae; genus Salvelinus; species Salvelinus namaycush. The sequence goes on from NW_024058909.1 coordinate 135,246, forward strand.
TGGGAAGAGTTTCAGTACATCTGGCTGTCTGACAGAACACCAGAGAACACACACAGGACAGAAACCTTATAGCTGTAATCAATGTGGGAAGATATAGCTGTGACCAGAGATAATCTGATAAAAGATCTAGGATTCAACATCAGAAAATACATGTTGTTTCATGATATCAATGAAATAATGTTTTTAATATTGTGGAAGTATTTTAGTAATGATGTCACAATGTAGAATGTTTTAACATTGTAGAAGGAGTATTTTAATGATGTCACAATGTAGAATGTTTTAACATTGTAGTAGGAGTATTTTAATGATGTTCTATGTTATCGTTTGCCCTGTTCAATGGATTGCAGCATGATATGGATATTAGCCTCAGGGGGAAATCCAGGCTCTGAATTGAAAGAGTACTATTTATGAGATTTAACAAAATGTGACTAACAATAATAGAGTTGTGTTACACTTACCACTTTGGTGACCCACTTGAATCAAAATGCAACACTTCAAAATGTTTAGGTTTTCAATATATCCCAAACTGTTTCTGCATATTGGTTATTGATTTGGACACGTTAAAACTGTGTTTTGACATTGCGCTATTCCCACTTAGCAAAATGTCATTGAAAAGACGTTGAAAAGAAGACTATCCCCGAAGTCCAATATATGTTCGGTTGTAGTTGAAAGTGAAAGTTAAAAATATGTATTTTCAGGTCGTTTTTTAAATTATTTGAAAACAACTTAATTTCAACGTACTTGCAGCCTAAACACATGGATGCAGTATAATAAATTGGTCTATAATCAATTTTATCAACAATCCTACATCACTCCAGTATTTATTGACAACATTCAAGTGCTAATTGTCTTTATTCCACTACTGAAGAAGCATGACTCAAATCACCTCATATATTCAAACATTCAGCCTGACAAAAGATACATGTTTTATTATTCCATGCCTCACCATTAAGTTAATTATTGCCAATACTAATAACAAAGGAGTGTACATTTGGTTTTGATAATTCATATTTACAATTATGTAACATTTAGTAATCATAGTTATTCATGCAACCAACTTGACATTTTTGGGTACAATTATATTGACATTGTTACCCTGCTTTTATATCCAACAACATGCCTATCTAGTGAACCCTGAAAAGAGAGAGCTCCGCAGTGAGGTGGAAAGTTACTACGGATATCGCAGGAGTTTCCTCTTGAAATCAGACATGTCTGTGGTAAGGACAACTTGGTTACTGATTATCTCAAGGGTTGGCAGTCAAAAAGATTTGTGTTTTGCATTTAGCCAGTGAGTTACCATGATCACAATTTATTTTGACATGTTTTTCCCGTGTTGGAGATTAGTTTTATCTCTTATTCTTTTCTGTATTTAAAAAAAAAACTGCACTGTTAGGGGCTCGTAAGTAAGAGTTCCAGTGTTGTATCCGGCGCATGTGACTAATACTATTTGATTTGAGTTTTGTTTGGGCTCGTTCCAAGGGGACGAGAGTTCTAGAAGCTAGTGAGTTTTATGAAGACGAGAGTTCTAGAAGCTAGTGAGTTTTAGGAAGACGAGAGTTCTAGAAGGGAAAAAATAATAGTTTAGGAATCTATAGAAAGAAAAAGGAGAAAAGATCTGATATTATTATACGATTGTATATTATTATTTAGAAATACGTGTTTTTAATTGTTGACAGCCAGTAGACACCATGTTTATATTGTAAAAGGTGAAGCATTGTAGATGATTATGTGAAATGGAAGTTGTGGAGATACTCTGAATGATTGGCTATGAAAAGCCAACTGACATTTACTCCTGAGGTGCAGATCTGTTGCACCTTCGACAACCACTGTGATTATTATTAATTGAATGCATTCAACTGAAATGTGTCTTGGGAGCACTGATTGGTGTCACCTCGTTAGTCAGTATGTGTTACACCTGTGCTGGCTTGTCCATCTCGTTAGTGGGAAGGTGTTTCACCTGAGCTGGTCCAGGTTCTATTTAAGAGTGTCTGGCCCAGTGCTCCAGTTGTCTTGACAGATGTGGAGAGTCAACACCTTTAGTTGCTCCACCTTTTTGGTTTGCTTCCTGTCTTTAAGTTTATTGTGGGTTTTTCTTTTGTTTTCCTCTTCTTGGTCAGATTTAGTGGGTCTCATGGTGGGTGTCTTTTATGTCCAAGTTGTTGTTACTAGTCAACTTTCAGTGGACACAGAGCAAAACTGCAACATTATGTTATAATACTTTTATTGCATCAAATGGTTGTTTTATGCAACAGAATAGAGGGTTCTTAGAACTATTGTGTCTGTGTTCTACTGAGGATGGGCCTCTGGGAGAACACACTGACAGGACATTTACAATGTCTTTTGGGTGATAAAACCGCATTCCAGAGCATGAGTTAATGTTTCTGTTCTATATGGTACCAGGGAGAGATGACCCCAGGGCCAGACCCTGGTCTCTACACAAAGAGTACTGTTTTTACAGCAGATACTGTTTGCTGAGTATTATAAGTATATTTCATACAAATCTTAACCTTGTGACCCGTTCTATACATCTGTTGTTGGTCATGTAGGTTGAAAGGGGTGTATCTTGGCTATAAAAGACCTTTGTACTTTTGTCTCGTGGCTCTCAAAAAATAATCTGGGGGTGATTTGTCGACCAGCCATCCTTATCGTAGAGCACTCAATTGATTCACTTTATATGTGTGCGTTGTATTGACCTGCTCCCTTATTAATAAGTGAATAAAGATTTAGTTTAAGAATAACTCTGACTTGTGTGATAAGTTTGTCTCCTCATTTGATATGGAAGAAAATAACCACATTTGGCGATGAGGATGTGAATCTTCACTTGGTGACGCTCCTGACGGACCTGGGTAAATGGTACACGAGGGATCCCTCAAACTTGGGATCACAGGAGACCACACTTTGGGAACGGAGCAGATGGACCCACCTTTGATCTGAGAGGCAGCGAGCCGAGTGGATACCACATCTCAAACGTAGTTTAAAAAAAAAGAAAAAGGTGAGTGAAACAAGCAGAGTTTTTATAAAAGCCTCATAGGCTTTGAGTGTGTATTCCTGTGTGAGGGGGACACCTTGGAGGCGTAAACAGGGCCGAGGCAATAGGCTCTGAGAGTGTATTCCTGAGTGAGGGGTGAGGGGACACCTTGGAGGTGTGAAGAGGGCCGAGCCAGCTATCTATGTGAACTGGAGGAAAACTATAATCTGTGTTTACTAGTTAAGACCATGTATGATATAGTATAAGCTAGTAAGGTGCACCTGTAATTATTCCCAGTATGAGAGGAGTTGCTAGATTTATTAATTAAACATTTTTCCATAAAGTTAGAGTGAAACAAGGTGACTGACTAACTGTTGATGTTGAAGCGTCCCGTCCACTAGATTATACGTCACAGTGGCAGAATCACCTGAAAGACGCACATCGCCATCTGCTGACTGGAGTTGGTATCGCAGTTGAGAAAATACTTTCAGACAAAAAGCTAAAAAGCGACTGCCTCTAAAAACCAACGACTCCCTTTGAAAACGGGCTATGTGGCATCAGAAACATTTATTATAGTGTAAAAATGTACTACAAAGTGTAGCTAAATAGAATAACTTTGGTCATACCCAGTCAGCACGTGACGTCCAAGGACGTTGAATTATGGGCCATATCAGGTCTGTCTGTTGTGGCCGCTATTTCGCCCCAAAATACTAATCCCAAATTTGGCTGTGTATAACTATGTAAATGTCTCTCAGACAAGGTGAGTTTTATCAATATACACTCTAAAAAGTAAAGGTTCCTCGAGTATCCTTTAGGGGTTCTTCAAATGGAAACTGTGAGGGAACCCCTAAATGTTACTTGAAGAACCTTTTGTGGGAACGCCCGTAAGTTATTTGAAGAACCCCTTATCATGGTTCCTCGAAGAACCTTTTGGGGTAAATTTTTTAAACTCCCTGTCCACCCTCCCTCCATTATAAAAACATATTTTAATAATAACAATATTGATTTAAATAATTAATTAATTGTATATTAAATTTACCAAACAATTTACAAAAAAAAAACACATTACAAAATTGCAACATTTCTGCAGACATGTCAGACCATAATAAATAATACATTTACTTTGTATAGTGCTTTTAATGACATTTAAAAAATAAATAAATAATGATGTACAATAAAAACAACATACATTAAAAATGAATCATAGGTAAACTAACAATATTGTAGACTTGATGCTAAATACAGATTTTTCAGCTTTAGTGTGTACAGTGATCCCTCGCCACTTCGCGGTTCACTTATCGCGGATTCGCTATTTCGCGGATTTTCATAATGCATTTTTTTTTTTTTTTTGGTGCATTGTGCTCTGCATTCTGATTCGCTAAAAACTCACTCCCGCTTCTTGTATCAAAACATGCTACGAATTGTGCTATCATTTTGTCGTCTCGTGCAGTTATGTGTACGTACATAAAACAGCTTGGCAAATTTACATTAAGTTGGCCAAATTATCTTGTAATTTCGAACATCTCCTAAACCCATAATGTCGACGAAACGGCCTACACGTGAGTCACTGTATTTGTATACATGTAATAGTTGCTAATTGTAAAAAAAAAAAAAAGTTTTCTATTTCGCGGATTTCACTTATCGCGGGTCATTTTCGGAACGTAACCCCCGCGATAAACGAGGGATTACTGTATATCATATCCACTTTGTTATGTTAGGAAGTTTGCCATCTTTATGACCGGCCCTGGTAACTTCACCCCAGGTTTGCTGTGTCTGTCAGCGTAGTGTCCAGAGCATGGAGGCGCTACCAGGAGACAGGCCAGTACATCAGGAGACGTGGAGGAGGTGCTCATGTGTTCAGTGTGAACCTGCTTTCATCTGTGAAGAGCACAGGGCACCAGTGGCGAATTTGCCAATATTGGTGTTCTCTGGCAAATGCCAAACGTCCTGCACGGTGTTGGGCTGTAAGCACAACCCCCACCTGTGGACGTCGGGCCCTCATACCACCCTCATGGAGTCTGTTTCTGACCGTTTGAGCAGACACATGCACATTTGTGGCCTGCTGGAGGTCATTTTGCAGGGCTCTGGCAGTGCTCCTCCTGCTCAAAGGCGGAGATAGCGGTCCTGCTGCTGGGTTGTTGCCCGCCTACGGCCTCCTCCACGTCTTGCCACAGCTCGCTAAGTGGACAGTTTGATTTCACAGAAGTGTGATTGACTTGGAGTTACATTGTGTTGTTTAAGTGTTCCCATTATTTTTTTGAGCAGTGTATATATATATATATATATATATAAAATAAATATTGAAAGATAAATGGCATCGACATACAATGTAATGTAAAATAGAAGATCATATTGGAGAAAGCACTAGCCAATACAGTACTGCCATACAGTAACAGTACTGCCATACAGGCCTAATATCACATTTCAAGATATCTTTGTTCACAAATTGTTCAATATTTTATCAGGCTGACTTGAAAGATTATACGCAACATTTTGCTGCGTGGCAATACTGTGTTTGGATTCTGAAAGGCATTTATACAAAAGAGGTAGTCTAGACACTGTATTAATACCATTATGCATTTGAATCCCATCTACAGCCACCATCTAAGATATTAATTTCCCTCCACAAGGGGGCGGACATGTAACGTTTCCAAAATGGGATAGTATTGTCCATGTAACGTTTCCAAAATGGGATAGTATTGTCCATGTAACGTTTCCAAAATGGGATAGTATTGTACATGTAACGTTTCCAAAATGGGATAGTATTGTACAGGTAACGTTTCCAAAACGGGATAGTATTGTCCATGTAACGTTTCCAAAATGGGATAGTATTGTACAGGTAACGTCTCCAAAATGGGATAGTATTGTCCATGTAACGTTTCCAAAATGGGATAGTATTGTCCATGTAACGTTTCCAAAATGGGATAGTATTGTCCATGTAACGTTATGCCCCCTTGTGAGTTAATAGTATTGCATGCTGTAGCGGGCTATATAAAGAGGAAGACCTCCATTGACGATTCAGTTCGTTGTAACATCTCGTCTGGACAGGTCACCGTCCTTAGTTAGTTAGTTAGTTAACGTTAGCTAGTTCATTCTCACAAAAGTGAGAACTGCTCTAGATTGGAAACTTACGTTAATGAGTGTAAAGCCATGTTGGCTTTATGGAAACGATATACAATATATGGGAAAGAATATAGTTCAGGGAAATAATCCAAACCTAGTTGTGCCTAGTTAGGACATAACGTTAGCTAGCTAGATAACGGTACTGTACTGTAGCTCATACAACGCCGACGGTCAAACCCGGCTTTCTAATATTTACGGTAATTAACTATAGTAACGTTATGGAAGATGTTCACAGAAAACCATCATTGTCTTCGTTATTCATTATTAGTATGTGATATTTTTATATATAAATTATTTCGAGACATATTCAGAGCCAAACATCAACCCAACTTAACCTTTTTAACTGTTGTCGCATCCAAACTTGTCACCATCGTTTTCAGTTGTAATTGCGAAGTTCCCGGAAGAAGTCCAGCAACAACGGAGGTTCCTCGATGAACCCACCTTCTAACAAGTTCTTTGAAGAACCTTTTGGGGCTGTTTTTCATTGACCAAGAACCCTACGGTTCTTAGGGGATCTGAGGACAACTCCAGTTGAACCCTTCATTTTTAGAGTTGTAGTCGGATCTATTTACTCTCAGATTCAAAACATGATGATTAGCATCAACGATCAAGTCAGCTGCTGCTGCTCCAATACAGTATGAGGTGAGACAGTGAACTGATGTTGAACCGGGCAGTCAGCTGCTGCTGCTCCAATACAGTATGAGGTGAGACGGTGAACTGACGTTGAACCGGGCAGTCAGCTGCTGCTGCTCCAATACAGTATGAGGTGATACGGTGAACTGATGTTGAACCGGGCAGTCAGCTGCTGCTGCTCCAATACAGTTTGAGGTGAGACGGTGAACTGACGTTGAACTGGGCAGTCAGCTGCTGCTGCTCCAATACAGTATGAGGTGAGACGGTGAACTGATGTTGAACCGGGCAGTCAGTCATTCATTCTGTACTCAGTCTGGTCTATCATTGTTGGTATTGAAAAAGCCTGCTGCACATTGTTAGTTAACTAAGCTAACGTTGTTACTGAACATTGTGGTAGAAATTCTAACCAACCAGGAGAGACTTTGCCATTTCTTCAAACAATCAACCTTTATTTGATAAGAATTGCAATAATGTAGCTGGTCAGCCCTACACTCTGAGGTGTAAGGCCGAGAGCTCGATGACACAAGGAGTTCAGAAGCCTTATATAGTCAAACTATCTTGTGCATATAGAAAACACGTGATCTTGGTGTGTGTCCGTGTGTGGAGAACGAGACACAGACTAACTGTGAATTGGTCGTCTCGTTCTGTAGCAACAGATAGTTATTCTAGTTTTCCAGTGAAGTGTCAAAACAACAGGAAGTCACTCTAGACACAGTTCCTCTGAAGTAGATCAATGGTTCCCCGAATTGATGCAAGCAAGCGCCTTTGGCCTGTCTGCCCAGAGGGTGTGTTTGGAACTAGTCTAGAGATAAATCAGACAAATCAGATCCAGCCTGAACTGTGTGATGTAGTAGGGAGTTGTAGTTTCTCTAGAGATAAATCAGATCCAGCCTGAACTGTGTGATGTAGTAGGGAGTTGGAGTTTCCAACAGGCCAATATTCTACATAGTTTAGCTCATAAAACGTAATTAACTACAATGACCATAATCCATTGCGTGCCTACTTGTCTTGTCTAGCATTTCACTACAATAACATCTGCCTGTGACCTATAACATTTGATTTATGAAGGTAATGTGTGTAAAATGTACTTTTCCCCACATCTCTTTATATTGCTTATGCATATTCGGTGGCCTGACTGCGTCAAAGGCCCATCCTGGTAGATCTGAACCGAATGCAGCTTGGAGTGATCAGATGACAGAAGTTACATTTAGGTGCCAGGTGGAACTGAGGCCATAGATGCATCATATCCATTACTTTGAGTGTTTTATATAATATGACTACATGTGTTTCTTTCTGTGTTGCAGGGGCAGTCATGAAATGGAACGGCAAGGAAACAGAACATTACATAAGCAGAGCTGTGGGAGACCACCTCAAGCCCCTGGTAGAGCCGGGGGTGGTGTTTACCACTCCACCAGCAGAGCTGTGGGAGACCACCTCAAGCCCCTGGTAGAGCCGGGGGTGGTGTTTACCACTCCACCACACCTTCAGCAGGCTGGAAAAGTGATACTGTTTTTCATACTAAGATGGACCAAGAGTCTGTTGATTGGTCAGTCATTGGATTCATTTGTTGAAATCAAATCAAGCTTTATTTATACAGCACATTTCAGACATGCAACACAATGGCTTCACAGGAGAAAACAATGAAAATAAACAGGAATATTTAGTACACAAACATAAGAGGATAAAAAACAATAATACCAACTTAAAGACTAATGAGCATCCTAAGGAAATGCCATTGATTAAAATATCCAATCCAAAATTATAAGCTTGTTTTTTAGGATGGGCTCTGAAAGTCACTATGGGGTGTCCACTGAAAGTTGACTAGTAACAACAACTGGGACCTCAAAGACACCCACCATGAGACCCACTAAATATGCCCAAGAAAAGGCAAACAAAAGAAAAACTCACACCAAACTTAAAGACAGGAAGCAAACCAAAAAGGTGGAGCAACTACAGGTGTTGACTCTCCACATCTATCAAGACAACTGGAGCACTGGGCCAGACACTCTTAAATAGAACCTGGACCAGCTCAGGTGAAACACCTTCCCACTAACGAGATGGACAAGCCAGCACAGGTGTAACATATACTGACTAACGAGGTGACACCAATCAGTGCGTCCTACGTGCTAACGAGCTATACGTGCTAAAGTCCAACCTCAAAACATAAATGGAAAACCAAAGCCTGTAAAGACAACAAAAATCCCCCTTAAGACAACAAATATATCCTATATTTTTGTTGGACAAGTTTGCTCACCACCAACAGAAAACAACTTCCATTTCACATTATAATCAACTACAATGCTTCACCAATATAAACATGGTGTCTACTGGCAGTCAACAATTAAAAACAAGAAAAAACACATCCTTCTAAATAATAATATAGAATGTATAATAATATCGTATCTTTTCTCCTTTTTCTTTCTATAGATTCCTAAACTATTATTTTTTCCCTTCTAGAACTCTCGTCTTCCTAAAGCTCACTAGCTTCTAGAACTCTCGTCCCCTTGGAACGAGCCCAAACAAAACTCATCTCCAATACGGAAAACCGTGCAGTCAAAATAAATTGTGATCCATGGCAACTCACTGGCTAAACGCAAAACACAAATCTTTTTGACTGCCCACCTTTGAGAAAATCAGCAACCACGGACAAGTCTGATTTCAAGAGGAAACTCCTGCGATATCCGTAGTAACTTTCCACCTCACTGCGGAGCTTCTCTCTCTTTTCAGGGTTCACTAGATAGGCATGTTGTTGGATCGGGGCCCAGTCCCCAATGTCATGCTCTAGTACATTTGGGTTGGCACATCTGAGAATTAACCCTGCTATTCTAAAAGAAGGGCAACAATGTCAATATATTTATACCCGAAAATTGTCAGTTGATTGCATAAATAATTATGATTACTAAAAGTTACATGAATTGTAAACATGAATTACCAAAACCAAATGTACACCCCTTTGATCATATGTATTGTCAATAATTCACTTAATGGTAAGGCATGGTATAATAAAAAATGTCAAAAAAAATATTTGATTACATAGTCTTATTTTCAAAGACTTTTCAATTACATTTTGCTAGGTGGGATAGCCTCAATGTCAAAACACAGTTTTAACATGTCCAAATCAATAACCAATATGTAGAAACAGTTTGGGATAAATTGAAAACCTAAACATAACATGTGCTATTTACACAAACATCTGCCACAATAATCATATTACTTGTATTTATAAAAAAAAAAAAAAAAAAAAAAAAAAAAGACTTTATAATCTTCACAAGCACCAGAAACAGTGTTGTTTTGACAAGTAGCAATAAATCACTGATATCGATTAGGGGGGAAATCAGGTTGTACGTGATGTTGGAATGCATTTAAATGTAGGGGTCGCTAAACAAAGGAACACAACACTTATTTGTCATAACTCATCGATATCATGCTAAAATCATTTATGTGACAGGAGGGAGATGAGGTTGCACGTACTGTTAAAACTAGCAGCTCAAAAACCACACTGAATCTGGGAATAATGTGTACTTACTAAATCTCATAAATAGTACTCTTTCAATTCAGAACCTGGATTTTCCCCCTGAGGCTAAAATCCATATCATGTTGAAATCAATAGAACAGGGGGCAAACATTTAGGGTTCTACATTGTGACATCATTAAAATACTCCTACTACAATGTTTAAACATTCTACATTGTGACATCATTAAAATACTCCTACTACAATGTTAAAACATTCTACATTGTGACATCATTACACTATTCCTACTACAATGTTAAAACATTCTACATTGTGACATCATTAAAATACTTCTACAACAATGTTAAAACATTCTACATTGTGACATTAATTCATTGATATCATGAAACAACTCCTTCATGTATTTTCTGATGTTTAGTCAGAGATCTTTAATCAGATTACCTCTTCCCACATTGACCACAGCTTTACGATTTCTCCCCTGTGTGTGTTCTCTGGTGCACTGTCAGATGGCCAGATTGACTAAACCTCTTCCCACATTGATCACAGCTATGAGATTTCTCTCCTGTGGGTGTTCTCTGGTGTAAAGTCAGATAGCCAGAAGTAGTAAAACTCTTCCCACATTGACCACAGCTACAAGGTTTCTCTCCTGTGTGTGTTCTCTGGTGCACTGTCAGATTGCTAGATGTAACACAAGTCTTCCCACATTGATCACAGCTATAAGGTTTCTCTCCTGTGTGTGTTCTCTGGTGTATAGTCAGGTGGCCAAATCGAACAAAACTCTTCCCACATTGATCACAGCTATAAGATTTCTCTCCTGTGTGTGTTCTCTGGTGTAATGTCAGATTGCCAGATGTAGTAAAACTCTTCCCACATTGACCACAGCTATAAGGTTTCTCTCCTGTGTGTGTTCTCTGGTGCACTGTCAGATTGCCAGATTTAGTAAAACTCTTCCCACATTGACCACAGCTATAAGGTTTCTCTCCTGTGTGTCTTCTCTGGTGCACTGTCAGATTGCTAGATGTAGTAAAACTCTTCCCACATTGACCACAGCTATAAGGTTTCTCTCCTGTGTGTCTTCTCTGGTGCACTGTCAGATTGCTAGATGTAACACAACTCTTCCCACATTGATCACAGCTATAAGGTTTCTCTCCTGTGTGTGTTCTCTGGTGTATAGTCAGGTGGCCAAATCGAACAAAACTCTTCCCACATTGATCACAGCTATAAGATTTCTCTCCTGTGTGTGTTCTCTGGTGTAATGTCAGATTGCCAGATGTAGTAAAACTCTTCCCACATTGACCACAGCTATAAGGTTTCTCTCCTGTGTGTGTTCTCTGGTGTAAAGTCAGAGAGCCAGATGTAGTAAAACTCTTCCCACATTGATCACAGCTATAAGGTTTCTCTCCTGTGTGGATCCTTTGATGAATTTTCATGCCTGATGAGGTGAATCTCTTCCCACAGTCAGAGCAGCAGTGAGTTCTCTTCCCTGTGGATCTCTGCAGGTGTTTATTGAGGCGTTCTGATCTGGAGAGACTCTTCTCTGCCTCGTCAGCATCATGAGGTTGTTGAGGCTCCACAGAAGATCCACGATAGTCCCGTATCTCTCCTGAGTGAACAACAAAGACAGATGATTAAAGGCCCACAACAGTGGAAATCCACTGTAAAAGGTGATGCCAACAGCGTAGCCATGATGTTGTACAACAATTGACGTCTGTAATGAATGCTAAAATTATTTGACAATTGTCATAAAATGAGCAAGAATAGTCATATTTTAGTAGTAACATCGATGATTGTAGGCTAGAAATAAGTTATTCATGTTGTTGAAACTCTAAGCAGTGTGCCAGACAACTTTTGGTCTCCAATATAGGCCCCTTTCTGTGTTTAATAAAATTGCGGCACAAGGGCGATGCGCACACAATTTGATTGCAGAAACACCTCCCTGCTAATGAGGAAACCGATAGTAATGGATGTAGTATATCTGCTAATGAGGAAACCACTAGTTATGGATGTAGTATATCTGGTAATGAGGAAACCACTAGTTATGGATGTAGTATATCTGGTAATGAGGAAACCACTAGTTATGGATGTAGTATATCTGCCTGGAGCAAAAATGGTGAGCATAGCTTTTAGTTTTTCACAATGTATTCTGAATGTGAATAGGGGAAAACTCAGGGGAGTAACCTCTATTTCCAGGTTGATTATGAGTGCATTTCACACTACTTTGGATTATAATTGTTAGGCTCGTTTGAATGTCCTGCTTAATATAAATGTTTGCTACAGTATTAAGAATTATGTGTAATTATTGAAGAACCGCATTAGTGACAGTATACATTTGGGTGTTGCTAAAAAAGTTAAGATTTCTTTGTATTTCACCTTTATTTAACCAGGTCGGCCAGTCGAGAACAAGTTCTCATTTACAACTGTGACCTGCCAAGATAAAGCAAACCAGTGAGACAAAAACAACAGAGTTACACGTGGGATAAACAAACGTACAGTCAATAACACAATAGAAAGTCTATATACAGTGTGTGCAAATGGAGTAAGGAGGTAAGGCAATAAATAGGCCATAGTAGCGGGATGAGGTAGGTAGTTGGATGGGCTATTTACAGATGGGCTGTGTACAGCTGCAGCGATCGGTAAGCTGCTCAGATAGCTGATGCTTAAAGTTAGTGAGGGAGAGTCTCCAGCTTCAGCGATTTTTGCAATTCGTTCCAGTCATTGGCAGCAGAGAACTGTAAGGAAAGGTGGCCAAAATAGGTGTTGGCTTTGGGGATGACCAGTGAGATATACTTCCTGGAGCACGTGCTACGGGTGGGTGTTGCTATGGTGACCAGTGAGCTGAGTTAAGGCGGAGCTTTACCTAGCAAAGACTTATAGATGACCTGGAGCTAGTGGGTTTGGAGACGAATATGTAGCGAGGGCCAGCCGACGAGAGCAGTGGTATATAGGGATATGGTGACAAAACGGATGGCACTGTGATAGACTGCATCCAGTTTGCTGTGTAGAGTGTTGGAGGCTATTTTGAAAATGACATCACTGAAGTCAAGGATCGGTAGGATAGTCAGTTTTACGAGGGTATGTTCGGCAGCGTGAGTGAAGGAGGCTTTGTTGCAAAATAGGAAGCCAAATCTAGATTTAATTTTAGATTGGAAATGCTTAATATTAGTCTGGAAGGAGAGTTTACAGTCTAGCAAGACACCTAGGTATTTATAGTTGTCCACATATTCTAAGTCAGAACCGTCCAGAGTAGTCATGCTGGACGGGCGGGTACGGGCAGCGATCGGTTGAAGGGCATACATTTAGTTTTACTAGCGTTTAAGAGCAGTTGGAGGCCACGGAAGGAGTGTTGTATGGCATTGAAGCTCGTTTGGAGGTTTGTTAACCTTTATGGGATAGGGGGCAGCATTTTCACTTTTGGATGAATAGCGTGCCCAGAGTGAACTGCCTCCTACTCTGTCCCAGATGCTAATATATGCATATTATTATTAGTATTGGATAGAAAACACTCATATGCCCAAATAGCCACTTGTTGTTAGCGTGTTCAGCCCAGTAATCCACCTTCATGAGGCGCAGGCACTTCGTCCAGACAAAAACTCGAGAAGTTCCGTTACAGTCCTTTAGAAACATGTCAAACGGTGTATGGAATCAATCTTTAGGATGTTTTTAACATAAAACATCAATAATGTACCAATCGGAGAATTCCTTTGTCTGAAGAAAAGCACTGGAACTAGAGGTAACTCTGTCGGGAGCGTGCGTCATGAGACCAAGGCACTCTGCCAGACCACTGACTCAGAGGTCTCATGAGCCCCTCCTTTATAGTAGAAGCCTCATTCAAGTTTCTAAAGACGGTTGACATCTAGTGGAAGCCGTAGGAAGTGCAACTTTATCCATATCTCAATGTGTATTCGGTAAGCCAAGCTTTAAAAAACTACAAACCTCAGATTTCCCACTTCCTGGTTGGATTTGTCTCAGGTTTTCGCCTGCCATATGAGTTCTGTTATACTCACAGACATCATTCAAACAGTTTTAGAAACTTCAGAGTGTTTTCTATCCAATACTAATAACAATATGCATATATTAGCATCTGGGACAGAGTAGCAGGCAGCGTACTCTGGGCACCTTATTCATCCAAGCTACTCAATACTGCCCTCCTGTCACCAAGAAGTTAAGTGTCCAAAGTGTCCAAAGAAGGGCCAGATGTATACAGAATGGTGTCGTCTGCATAAAGGTGGATCAAGGAATCACCCGCAGCAAGAGCAACATCGTTGGTATATACAGAGAAAAGAGTTGGCCCGAGAATTGAACCCTGTGGTACCCCCATAGAGACTGCCAGAAGTCCATAAAACAGGCCCTCTGATTTGACACACTGAACTCTATCTGAGAAGTAGTTGGTGAACCAGGTGAGTCAGTCATTTGAGAAACCAAGGCTGTTGAGTCTGCCGATAAGAATACGGTGATTGACAGAGTCGAAAGCCTTGGCCAGGTTGATGAAGACAGCGACACAGTATATTCTCTTATCGATGGCGGTTATGATATCGTTCAGGACCTTGAGCGTGGCTGAGGTGCACCCGTGACCAGCTCGGAAACCGGATTGCACAGCGGAGAAGGTACGGTGGGATTCAAAATGGTCAGTGACCTGTTTGTTGACTTGACTTTTGAAGACTTTAGAAAGGCAGGGCAGGATGGATATAGGTATGTAACAGTTTGGGTCTAGAGTGTCACCCCCTTTGAAGAGGGGGATGACGGCAGATAAGAGAGGTTGCATCTCTGGAGGCACTAGTTATGCTAGGTGAGGTCACCGCATGTGTGGGAGGTGGGACAAAAGAGTTCTCTGAGGCATGTTGAGTGGGACTAGGGGCTCCGCAGTAAAATAAAACAATGATAACTACCCTAAACAACAGTATACAAGGCATGTTGACATTAGAGAGACATAAAGCGAGGCATAAAGCAATCACAGGTGTTGATTGGGAGAGCTAGCTAAGACAACAACGGTTAAGACAACAGTTAATCAGCTAAGACAACAACAGGTAAAATGGAGATGAATGGGCAGAGAGGGTCAGTTAACTACACACGGGGCCTGAGTTCGAGGCTGGGGCCGACAGATAAACAAAATGGAGAACCGTGACTAATGAACAGTCCAGCAGGCATCAGCTATGTAGCCAAGTGATCATAGGGTCCAGTGAACAGCAATATATGAACCAGGGAAGCCGTTAGGTAGTCGATACTACTATTACTACGCTAGCCGGGAGATGCGCTTGGCTCGAGACTAACTGGTGCTAGCTTCGGGACAAGGGCGTAAGCCACTATACCCAATCCGGTACAGAACTTACGGCAGGAATCCGGTGATGTAGATGCTTCTAGTCGTCTTAGTGAAGAGTCTGGGAGGCATCAGCTGTGCAGCCGAGTGATCATAGGGTCCACTGAGCAGGCCGGGAGATGGGCCTCGCTCAAGGCTAGCTTCGGGGCTGGGCCACTCGGTGGCAGCTAGCTAGCTGTGATTATCCGGTGTAATGGTCCAGAGCTTACGGCAGGAATACGGTGATGTAGTGGAGAAAAACAGTCCGATATGCTCAGGGTTGATATCGCGCTGTGCAGACTGGCAGGTGTTATCCAGGCTAAAAGCGGCTGGTGTCTGAGCTAAAAAGGTAAAGGTAGCAATGGCTAACAATGACTCAATAGCTAGTAGCTAATTAGCTGGTTAGCTTCTGATAGCTAGCTTCTGCTGGAGTTTCCAGCTATAAGGTCTAAAAAATTGCAGTTCCGTATCACATTGGGTGAGGTGTGTTGCCAAAAATATATGAAAAAAACATAACATTTACAACAAACACATCTTACTGCTACGCCATCTTGGATTACAAGGTGGCTCAGTTAACTTTTACTTGGTACTCATCCCGGATCCGGAAGCACCCTCATCAGTAAAAAAGCTGACTAGCATAGCCTAGCATAGCGCCACAAGTAAATACTAGCATCTAAATATCATGAAATCACAAGTCCAAGACACCAGATGAAAGATACACATCTTGTGAATACAGCCATCATTTCAGATTTTTAAAATGTTTTACAGGGAAGACACAATATGTATTTCTATTAGCTAACCACGATAGCAAAAGACAACTTTTTTCCCCCACCATTTTTTTACTGCATAGGTAGCTATCACAAATTCGACCAAATAAAGATATAGACACTAACCAAGAAACAACTTCATCAGATGACAGTCTGATACAATAAATATGTTATAGCATATGTTTTGTTAGAAAAATGTGCATATTTCAGGTATAAATCATAGTTTTACATTGCAGCCACCATCACAACTCTCACCAAAGCAACTAGAATAACTACAGAGAGCAACGTGAATTACCTAAATACTCATCATAAAACATTTATGAAAAATACACAGTGTACAGCAAATGAAAGACAAAGATCTTGTGATTCCAGACAATATTTCCGATTTATCAAGTGTTTTACAGCGAAAACACAATATAGCGTCATGTTAGCTTAGCACAATAGCAAACATAACAACAGCATTGATTCAAGGCAAAAAGAGCGATAACGTAATCACCACCAAAATATATTAATTTTTTCACTAACCTTCTCAGAATTCTTCAGATGACAGTCCTGTAACATCATATTACAACATACATATTTAGCCGCACAAATCGTGGTTATACAATGAGAAAAGTTGCCAAGCTGCCCAGAAAATGTCGGGCGCCATCTTGGAGAGGCACCTATTCTAATCAATAAATAATCATAAACTTGACTAAAAAAATACAGGGTGGACAGCATATGACAGACAAATTAGTTCTTAATGCAATCGCTTTGTTACATTTGTAAAATTAACTTTATTGCGCAATACATCGTGCGCTAAAGCGAAGCTACACAAAAATTAATGGCGTCTTATGCATTTAACATTTTTCAACAAAACAACGATTTATCAGCATAAATAGTTCTTACTTTTCGATGAACTGCCATCAGAATCTTGGGAAAGGTGTCCTTTGTCCAAAAGAATCGTTGCTGGGTTGGAGAACGTCCTCTTCCACGATGCAATTAGCAGTAAACAATGGCATGCGAAGGAGAGATACCCAACTTTCTACAACGTCATAAAATGAAATACCCGAAAATCGCAATATACTGACATAAACTGATATAAATCGGTTTAAAATAACAAGATTATGATGTCTTTAAAGCCTATATCGAATAAAAACAGAGCCGGATATATCTAGGAGCTAAAACCAGAGCTTCTAAAACGACATGCCAAGACCCTTACTGCGTCAGCGCGAGGATCCAAAAGGAGGGACACTTCGGTTCCAATCAATTTATAGACTTTCGGCTCTGCCTAGAGACTCCATTTGAAGGCCCTCTATTCGCTGACACCCAGGGGAAGGCGTATGCAGTGTAACTCAACCAATAGAAGACAGGGAGAGTTATACACAGCTCTGGGAACAGGTTGTAAAAATCTGCATTCTCAACTCCACATAGGGAAATTGCTCTAAGTCCAGTTCTGTTTCACGCACAGACATAATTCAAACGGTTTTAGAAACTAGAGAGTGTTTTCTATCCAATAGTAATAATAATATGCATATTGTACGAGCAAGAATTGAGTACGAGGCCGTTTGAAATGGGCACTTTTAATCAGAGCTACTCAATACACCCCCTGGAGCCCAAAGAGGTTAATGCAACCGCTGTGTTAGATTTTTAAAATTAACGTTACTACGACATACAGCGTACGTTAAAGCGAGACCGCACCGAAATTAATGGCGGAATAATAGTTTAACATTTTTCAACAGAACAACGAATTAACATCATAAATAGTTCTTACTATTTGATGAGCTTCCATCAGAATCTTGTGCAAGTTGTCCTTTGTCCAGAATAATCATTGCTCGGTTGTAGATTGTCGTCTTCAACTTTGGAATTAGCAGCAAACATTAGCCATGTGGCGAAGACGTGTCCAACTCAACATAACGCAGCACAAATAAAATACCGAAAATCGCAATATACTGATGTAAACTGATATAACTCGGTTTAAAATAACTACCGTATGATGTTTTTAACACCTATATCGAATAAAATCAGAGCCGGATATATCTAACGCCTATAACGAGAGCTTTTCAGAATGCAATCCTGAGGTCTGTCTTGCGTCATGACGAACGTTGAAAAGACTGCACACCCGGTTCCAAGAGCTTTTGTACGGCCTCAGATCTACCTAGACACCCCATTCCAATTCTCACTGCTTACTGACACCTAGGGGAAGGCTTATGCAGTGCATGTCGACCCATAGATTACATGCAAATTAATAAACTGACCCTGGAACAGAGTGCCCGATTTCAGATTTCTCACTTCCTGACAGGAAGTTTGCTGCAAAATGAGTTCTGTTTTACTCACAGATATATTTCAAACGGTTTTAGAAACTAGAGAGTGTTTTCTATCCAATAGTAATAATAATATGCATATTGTACGAGCAAGAATTGAGTACGAGGCAGTTTAATTTGGGAACGTTTTTTTACAAAGTCGAAATGGCGCCCCCCTATTGAGAAAAGGTTAAAAACCATTGGATTTAGCAAACTCTGAAATTATTTTGTATTTCTGTGCCCACGAAAACTGTTTTCCCAGCGTAACATAAGGAGCCACTAAATGATACATAATTCGAGTGCATTTCAGAAAACAAGAAAACTGTCCGACAGCAAGATCCCGTATTTAAGTTGAAGTTCATCATATGACAAGGGTAACATTATGACTATAACTACTGTTCCCTGAAGGAGGGAAACTAGGTACAACATACTATCAAATCCACATGTTATGAAAATAACTACTGTTCCCTGAAGGAGGGAAACTAGGTACAACATACTATTAAAGTCACGCCTTCCACAGGTGATGAGAGTGAGGCTCGGATTTATTCCTTAAATGTAATACCGCTCTTCACCGACCCAGGAAAGGGGTGGGGCCAATCAGGTGTTGTACCTCGTTTCCCTCCTTCAGGGAACACTAATTATAGTGTTCGGTTCTAATTATTCAGAGTAAATAACTCACGGACACTAGAGAAGCTTAACCAAGTTTAATTCTTCCCAAAGGGTCGTTACAGCCGTAGTTCAGACAAAAACATGTTCTCACCATCACAAGTATATATACCCCACTTTGGACACTCCTCCTTCTCTCCAATCCTTACATCTTCTGGGTCGACAGGAAGCGGGTAACAGGATACTAAACCCTTATTACTCCCTTCAGGGGATCTGACCTGACTTCCTGACCTCAACCCCTCCTTCGCCTAATCCACAGATGTCCATCCGCTTCCCCTATAGCAATCCTGTGATCTCCTCCCGTCCACCCAGCACATTCCACAGCCACTGTCTTTCTACAGATCTCACCCCTTTATATACTCTGTGTCTGATCTATCATGTCTTTAATATCTCAATGTAGTTTAGAATCCAACAATAGTCATAAAGTTACACTCCCTTCGTCGGTCAACTTCGGTACAACATACTATGGGAAAAGACAATCATTCCCCATGCCGACGCAAACGGATACTAAATGAAACGGCCCCTGGCAGACCACCCAGACCTCATTGTCTTTTGTTTGAAACACTCCTGTCAAAGTTGAGTAAGGACGCACACCTAATTACGCATATAGAAGTAGGACTAGTCTACCTGATTACACATATAGAAGTAGGACTAGTCTACCTGTCCTGAGCACAAATGTAGGCCTATAAATGTGCCCATTTGGGGGATGTCTGATAGTATTTCAGATTGTCTTAACGCACCACCACTAATGAGTTGTGGAGCTTCTCAAAGCAACTTTTTGTTTTATTCATCTCAAACAGCAAGTAAACAAAGTCTAATCAAAATCAATTGCGTACGACAATAGTTCCTCAAAGTATTTTCGTAAAATATTTCCACTCTGCATGAAAGGAAAAAAATGTAATTCTCTGATCCAGTGGAAATGACATAAAATACCTGATTACTTCTTATCCTTTGCACAAATAACCAACAGCTGTGTCTGTCCCGAACTCACTGGCGCGGGAAACTCTGAGGGCCCAGAATATTTTATACAATGTTGCAAGCTTGCTATCACAAGTTTCGGAGGACCCAGTTGATAGTTGATACAATGTTTCAAGTTTGTTGTAGACAGGCCATGAGCAGCCAATGTGATTTCTAGGATATTTATTTTTATCAGGATATATTTTCTACCTGCAGAATGCAACGTTTTTATTTGTTATGTCGGCTATTTTTTTTTACATAGTTGGCAATTAAAGTTACTTTTAGATTTGTAAAATTTTCATTTAGATTTGATAGAATGTAGATTAATCACAGACACTGATTTTGAGATACTATTACAAATTAAATGAAACTGTTCCACAAAAATGTGCATATGAAAATCATAACTGGCACGCAGATTGGTAGAAATGGTCAGATACATTGTCACCAAATGGAAAAGTTTGACGACCGCTGGTGTAGTCAATTACTGAAAACTTCAGGAGCATAACGACAGAATTTACAAAGTCCAGTAGCAGCCGGAGTTTTTCTCGGTTATATTGACGACTGGCTCCCTCGAGTAACTTGTGTATCTGTAATTATTTAATCAAACAGCATGCTTAAAGCATCAGACAACTTACAGCAACAACTTTGAGAAGGGTTTAAAACAAAGGTTTCAAACCAATTCATGAATGTAATTGCATCTAGGTATGTCTTGCCTTTAAAGTAAGGGCATAAAAAAAATTTGCTGAATATTATACAATGACTTATCAACAGCTCTAATAATTTGACCCCCACAGGAAATCTTCACTGGCAATTCTAGAATATACTATATAGCCTAGAAACCTGGTTAAACTATCATTATGACATCATGGATGAATTCTAGAATATACTATATAGCCTAGAAACCTGGTTAAACTATCATTATGACATCATGGATGAATTCTAGAATATACTATATAGCCTAGAAACCTGGTTAAACTATCATTATGACATCATGGATGAATTCTAGAATATACTATATAGCCTAGAAACCTGGTTAAACTATCATTATGACATCATGGATGAATTCTAGAATATACTATATAGCCTAGAAACCTGGTTAAACTATCATTATGACATCATGGATGAATTCTAGAATATACTATATAGCCTAGAATTCTGTTTAAAACAATAATTTTGACCTCATGGATGGCCAGTCTTTGTATTCATAGTGTAGTGAATTCAGGGGATAGCATGAAGGTTGCTACAATGTCTTTCTCTATGAATTTGAGAGTGGTTACATTTCTCCAGCCCCCATCCCTCAGCTGTTTACCAAAGCAAGTTTCTGAGCAGCCATTTTGTTGCGGTTTAAAAAATCATTCCACCACTGTTTTGGTAATAAGAGAAATGTAACTACTTTCAAATTCATACAGAGACCATCCATGATATCAACATTATAGTTTTAACCATGTTGAGGCGATACAGTGTTGGTTTACATTGTTTCTAAACATTGGAGTAAAAAAAGCTTATTTGGTGTTCTGATGGGCTACAACAGTTTAACTAAGCTCATGAGGCATGTGTTATATTCTTCAAGAATCAATGGCTATATATAAATAATAAAATAAGTCCAAAAATTGATGTAGCAATTGCATATTTCCCCTTTAACGCCACACATCAGTTCAACAACTGCTGAGTTTGGTATTTAAGACAGTACTTACTAGTATTAATCAGGACGCTGTTTCTCAAAACCATCTTACGGCTAATTTCATCATTGGATGCCTTAAGATGCGTTTGGGAAACCGGCCTCAGACATCCAGTTTCCTCCTCGTTCTCCTTTTTCGATGTGACAGTCATCTCCCCTTCCTCCTCTTTCACTCCAATTACGGCATCATCCCCTTTCTCTTCCTCTTCTTTTACTGTAACGTCTTTCTCTTCTTCTTTCACTGTAACAGCCTCATCCTCTACTTCTTGTTTTACTGTGACATCCTCCTCTTCCTTCTCCTCTTTCACCAGAAAGATCAGAGCTTCTTTCTCCATCCAGCAGATATTATCTTTAGCAGGAGAAGAGTAGCTTAGTGACCGCATGGTCGGGGATGTTAGCTAGCTAGGCTAATGCTAACTTAACCAGCCCGCCAGCTGACTAATAACAACAACACCGTAAGTATGAAATTAAATCGGATAACTAACCAAGACGACAGAAGTGGTTTTAAAACACAGTGGCTAATAAAAAAAAACGAAAGCATCTAAAGAGCTTTATTGGTTCGGCTATTGTGTCCAGCAAGCTACCGAGGTGTCTGACTAACTATTGCTGCTGCTGAAAGAAGCGTTCCGTCCACTAAATTATACGTCACACCAACAGCGTCGCCTTAAATTCCCACACTGCTGACTGGATTGGGTAGTTGAGTAAAATGTATATTTAATTTTCAGACAAAAAGTTAAAGGGTAGGAACCAGAGACGTCGCTAGAACTAAAATATTAATTAGCCCCCCCCTGAATAAATCAATATCAGTCTATATATTTTTTCTGTGATTTATTTTTTTCGTCAACCATTCCATCGCATCTTAAACTTCTTAACGGGCCGGCACTAGGACCGGGGGAGGCTGCTGCTTCACTAGTGATTGTTAGACTTTCTTCAGCAAAGATGGCTGAAAGAAATACTTCGAGAGAGGGGTACCACTACACAGAACTGAACTGGATCAAAGATGGTGGACAACAGTACTAAGATGGAAGCAAATGTAAGTGATTATAACGTCAAAACGAATCATGCAAAAACATGCACAGTTGACAGTAATGTTAGTTAATGTAGAGACAAACGATTATGCATTTTTTTTATCATAAAGTTCATTTCCAAAAATCGTGATTTAGCAAGCTAGATGACTAGCTAACATTAGCCAGCTAGCTGACTAGCTAACATTAGCCAGCTAGCTGACTAGCTAACATTAGCCAACTAGCTGACTAGCTAACATTAGCCAGCTAGCTGACCCAGCTAACATTAGCCAGCTAGCTGACTAGCTAACATTAGCCAGCTAGCTGACTAGCTAACATTAGCCAGCTAGCTGACTAGCTAACATTAGCCAACTAGCTGACTAGCTAACATTAGCCAGCTAGCTGACTAGCTAACATTAGCCAGCTAGCTGGCTAGCTTTATGGGTGTTGTGACATGAGTATGAAATTGTAATTCTGGTTGTTTTAGGGACTCCTGAAACAACCAGCAAACCAGACTGTCGTTTTGGAAAACAGTGGATGTATAGAATCTAGCTAGCTGAAGAATTTACTGCAAATTTAATGTACAATTTTGTAAGCTTTCCTTGCTGATATTTGCCATGCAGATAGATGAAATAACGTAGCTAACTATGTTCTTGCTTATTGTGCAGTGGATTATTAAAATCCCTGTATGCCCATGGATGTGTAGCTAGCTATCTAGCCGATCTGTGTATGGACCCAAACGTTTGGTACACATATTAGTTCAGAACCTAGCTATGAACCTCAGCTATCATAGCCAGTTGTATCAACTTCAAAACAGCCTGAATGACATTAATGAAGCCTATGGATTGAGTAGATTATAATATCATGTTGTGCCAAGGATGCAAGTCGTATATACATGTAGTTATTACCATGCATGAGATCCCCACATTGTAGCCTGTACATTTAATATATTCACTGATCATGTACTGTACCTTGGCAAATAAAGGTGCAGTTTAGGTATGAATGTCTTTGAGATTATTTTTCAGTCATATCCAATACCAGGAGTATCAAATTCCAGTCTTTGAATGACGCTGTGTCTGCATGTATGTATTACAATTCTACACTTCAACAGTGTTTACCAATCTTGGTCCTGGGACATCAATGGTTACACATTGTAACTAATAGACTAGAAACAGGATTTAACTAGTTAATTCATATATATACAGAAATATAATTTTTAAAAAACTGTACACTACACTTCCTATGCATCATGTAAATACTCCAACACCGGTTCATCTCAACATCTAATGCCCTTCATCTGCATTGATCTGATAAACACAGGATAGGTGGAGTATTTCATCACATTACACTTCATTTCACCCAGTAGAGAATGTGAAACGCTTTATTGAAAAGCTCATTATCCAAGTGTTATAAATACAAGTTCAATCTGTACTTCAATGCACATCTGTTGTGCATTATAAAAACAGAGGAAGAAAGAGGAGGTGGAGAGAGAGGTGTAAAAGACAGAAAGGGAAAGAGGTAAGCACATAGGAGCAGGGAAGGCAGCACATGATTAATGAATCACAGTGCTACCTAAATATTCTCTCAGTTCATCACAATTACATAGCAGTGTCTCTAGTCGGCCCAAAGGTTATCTTTAAAGCAGCTGAGATGGCGATGATGGGACTAGGGGTTGGCATCCTCTCACATCAAAACATATCTGCAGACGAGAGACAGATGGAGAGAGAGAGCATGTTTAAGCCTTGTGTTTTTATTTTTTATTCTAACATTGTTAGTCATCAATCAGGAGGTGAAATGCAAAACTGACCTTGGATAATTAACTCTGGGACTACTGCATCTATCTGTATTTCAATGTAAAGCATCTCTTTAATAATACTTCCTGTTGACCTGACCAAGTGACCTCTCACCTCTGATCATGCTGTGCACTCTATGTAGCCAGTTCAGATGCTGTAGGGGTTCACCGACACAGCTGATATAACCTAGAGGATTTAGGGAGAAGGGGAGAGAGGGATGAAGTGAAGGAGAGAGACTGTTATTGAGAAAATAAGGTAGTTAAAGTGACAGTGTTCAACAGGAATCTGTGTGTGGCTTCACCTGGTGTCCACACCACACTAAGTGGCTGCAGAGTACTTTATGCTGAAAAACATGAACGGACACACAAGGACAAACAATATAGCGTAGTTATAGAAATAATGAAGTGTCTTACTATTCTCCATGGTTGGCCCTCTTGCCTATTCTTTGAAGGTGGAAGGAGCCACAGTTATACATCTGAGCCTGCTTACTGCACAACACAATCCATCAATCAGATTGATACATGAGTGTGTGGGTTATAGGGTGTCTAATTGTTCTAAATTTTTTCAATATTGGATGGCTCTTAAAAGAGCCTTTGGTTGTGCATAGTGTAGTCTATGGTGTTGCCAGGGAACAGCACCCTCTTTGAAGAAATAGGAGGTGAAGATCTCCTGCACATGGATTGCCTCTCTTGCTGCGTTGTTGGACCCCATCCTTGAAACATCCTGCAGAGCAGCAGACTCCTCCTCTGGGACATGGCGGCGAGCTGCAGATCCCCTCCTGGTCCTCGTGTCCATCCGCATGAAGTTACGCAGGACACGGGTAGCCTTCACACATCTGAATTCCTCCAGGAGGCAGTCCCAGATGACCCTGGTCACCCAACCTTGCAGTGCCCTACACGGTAACTGTAGGCAATCGTTTTGAAGGAATCTCCAGTTACAAGGTATCTGTAGGAATACGGAAGACAATGTCATTATTAGACTTTTACATCACCAGGTCATTGTGGATTACTAAAGTATAATATCCCTGATAACAAATCATGATAACATTGGATTGATAGATGCATGGGCACACATATGTACATGTGTAGCATGTGACAATAACAGGATCATATCAAGGATGGCATCACAAATGAATACATAAATACCTCTTGAAGCTTGATGATGAGTTGATCATTTGAATCAGCTGTGCAGTGCTGAGGCAAAAACAACAATGTCCCTGTTTGAGTCCCCAGGACTGAGAACCACTGCTCTTCATTGGGACCTCTTCATATGTAGACTGGCTTTCATAGCGCTCTTTATATACAGTCTTTGGAGTTGGCTAGATAGCTAGCTAACCAACTAGATTTGAGTTAGCCTGCACTGTAGCTAGTTAGCTAATAATACATAGATTTTGAAAATGTAAAGAAAAACTATTTACTTACTTGAATAGGTTCTCCCAGCCATGTGGACAACTGGAAACAGGGCAGCAAAGTCTGTCACCAGAGCGTTTTAGAGGATATTACTATTGAACTATGAACCCATTTAATAACCAGACCTTCATACAAACTTGCTCTGCTGAATTCTTGACGGAGTCACAACGGGCAGGCAGAGCGGCACACAGCAATTTACCGCCATTTATCTAGTGTACATTCACCCTCAGTCACCTTGTCCTAGAGAGATTTACATGGTTATCAAAACGTCACACCAGGGTAAGCCTATACAAAACACAGCCCTGTGGTGAAAATGAATGGTGGGAAAACGATGTGAACCATTTCCCTGTTTGACCTGTAGTTGTTATGGATATTATGACTCTACAGTGCCCCACAGTGGACGGGTCACAATATGTTCCATTGATAAAGCAGACTTTATTTAACCTCCATGACATCTTGTTTTTACATGACGTTGTAGATTGCAGCTGTATATAGTATATATATTTAGGATGTTTTCAGTGTGTTTTTAACCCTTTCAGACAATGGATTAGTCGCAATTTTAAATAACAGTACACTAACATTACACTAAGTAAACTCAATTTTGACAGTCCAAAAGAAAACACACATTCTCAGTCAAAAACACAAGTCTTTTTTAGGTACCTTAACCTGGGTAAATCTCTTTCCACACTGGGAGCAGTGGTGCATCTTTTTTTCCTGTGTGTGTCCTCTCATGCTGGTTCAGGTTTCCTAACTGTACAAAATTATTTCCACAATGGGAACATTGGTAAGGCTTTTCTCCTGTGTGTATTCTCTCATGCTTCTTCAGGCTCCCTAACCACCTAAAACTCTTTCCACACAAGGAGCAGTGGTAAGGCTTCTCTTCTTTGTGTATTCTCTTATGTGTTTTCAGGCTCCCTAACTGAGTAAAACTCTTTCCACACAAGGAGCAGTGATGTCGTCCTGCTGGTTTGGACGTCTCTGGGTCTGGTTCCCCTGAAGGACTCTTCCTGCTGTCAGAAGGAGAGTCTGGTCTCTCTCCTGTCAAAGACAAACATATTATTTAATTAAACAGACTTGAATGAAACCTCCACATGATCAAACTTCCTATGACGTTTAATCTAGACTAGATCCCTCAATAACCTGAAGTCAGTTTTCACAAGTATTATAAAACCGACTTCAAAATTCAGGTCTCTGTGTGCTTCTTAGGATGTCCAGGCAGGTAATTCACTTCTAACTTAAGTCTTGCAGGTGTTTACATAGTTTGACACATCTGCCAGGTGATTCACTTCTAACTTAAGTCTAGCAGGTGTTTACATGGTTTGACACATCTGCCAGGTGATTCACTTCTAACTTAAGTCTTGCAAGTGTTGACATGGTTTGGCACATCTGCCAGGGGATTCACTTCTAACTTAAGTCTTGCAGGTGTTTACATGGTTTGACACATCTGCCAGGTGATTCACTTCTAACTTAAGTCTTGCAGGTGTTTACATGGTTTGACACATCTGCCAGGGGATTCACTTCTAACTTAAGTCTTGCAGGTGTTTACATGGTTTGGCACATCTGCCAGGTGATTCACTTCTAACTTAAGTCTTGCAGGTGTTGACATGGTTTGACACATCTGCCAGGTGATTCACTTCTAACTTAAGTCTTGCAGGTGTTTACATGGTTTGACACATCTGCCAGGTGATCGAAAAATCAGTACCAGCGTATTATTATTACTTTGTTGTACTTTTACCCCTTTTTCATGAAATCCAATTGTAACTCCCCTCCGGACTCGGGGGAGAGGCGAAGATCGAGAGCCATGCATCCCCCGAAACACAACCCTGCCAAGCCACACTGCACTTCTTGACACACTGCTCGCTTATACTTCTTATGGCTGAGATCCCGGTAACGGGATCGATATGACAACAGCCAGTGAAAGTGCATGGCGCCAAATTCAAACAACAGAAATCTCATAATTAAAATTCCTCATACATACATATATCTTAAACCATTTTAAAGGTAACCTTGTTGTTAATCCCACCAAAGTGTCCGATTTCAAATAGGCTTTACAGCGAAAGCACCAAAAACGATTATGTTAGGTCACCGCCAAATCACAGACAAACACAGTCATTTTTACGGCCAAAGACAAGAGTCACAAAAAGCACAAATAGAGATAAAATTAATCACTAACCTTTAATGATCTTCATCAGATGACACTCATAGGACTTCATGTTACACAATACATGCATGTTTTGCTTGATAAAGTTCATATTTATATAAAAAAATCTGAGTTTACATTCACACATTCGTGTTACATTCACTAGTTCCAAAAACATCCAGTGATTTTGCGTAGCCACATCGATTCAACAGAAATACTCATCATAAATGTAGATGAAAATACAAGTTATACACATGGAATTATAGATATACCTCTCCTTAATGCAACCGCTGTGTCAGATTTTTTTTTTAAATTACGTAAAAAGCAAACCATGCAATGATCTGAGACGGCGCTCAGAACAATAGTCAAATTAGCCGCCATGTTGCAGTCAACAGAAACCAGAAAATACATGATAAATATTCCCTTACCTTTGATGATCTTCATCAGAATGCACTCCCAGGAATTCCAGGTCCACAATAAATGCTTGATTTGTTCGATAATGTCCGTTATTTATGTCCAATTAGCTACTTTTGTTAGCGCGTTTGGTAAACAAATCCAAAGTCACGAAGAGCGTTCCCTAAAAGCTGACGAAATGTCCAAAAATGCATTAACAGTCAGTAGAAACATGTCAAACGATATATTGAATCAATCTTGAGAATGTTTTTAACATAAATCTTGAATAACGTTCCAACTGGAGAATTACATTGACTTCAGATGAGCGATGGAACAGAGCATGGTTAGAGGATGGTCAGGTCATGGCAGACTTGACGAATTCCCCTCTCATTCGGCCCCCCTTCACAGTAGAGGCATCAGACAAAGTTCTACAGACTGTTGACATCATTCAAACAGTTTTGGAAACTTCAGAGTGTTTTCTATCCAATATGAAAATACTATGCATATATTAGCAACTGGGACTGAGGAGCAGGCAGTTTACTATGGGCACCTCTGTGCACCTTTCATCCAAGCTAGTCAATACTGCCCCTGCACCCATAAGAAGTTAACCCTGGAAGCCAGCCACACCAATGTGTCGGAGGAAACACCGTCCAGCTGGCGACCGAAGTCAGCGTGCATGCGCCCGGCCGCCACAAGGAGTCGCTAGAGCGCGATGGGACAAGGACATCCCGGCCGGCCAAACCCTCCCCTGAATGCTGGGACAATTGTGCGCCGCCTCTATGAGACTCCCAATCACAGCTGGTTGTGATACAGCCTGGATTAGAACCAGGGACTGTAGGGCCAATGACAAGCATACCCATAACATGATGCAGCCACCACCATGCTTGAAAATATGAAGAGTGGTAGTCAGTGATGTGTTGGATTTTCCCCAAACATAAAACACTTTGTATTCAGGAAATAAAGTTCCTGAATACAATAAAGTTATATAAAGTTAATTTCTTTGCCAATTATTTTTGCAGTATTACTTTAGTGCCTTATTGCAAACACGATAAATGTTTTGTAATAAAAAAAATTCTGTACAGGCTTCCTTCTTTTCACTCTGTCATTTGGGTTAGTATTGTGGAGTAACTACAATGTTGTTGATCCATCCTCAGTTTTGTCCTATCACAACCTTTAAACACTAACTATTTTAATGTCACCATAGGCCTCATGGTGAAATCCCTGAGCGGTTTCCTTCCTCTCCAGCAACTGAGTTAGGAAGGACGCCTGCATCTTTGTAGTGACTGGTTGTATTGATACATCATCTAAAGTGTCATTAATAACTTCACCATGCTCAAAGGGATATTCACCAATAGGTGTCTTTCTTTGCGAGGCATTAGACAACCTACCTGGTCTTTGTGGTTGAATCTGTGTTTGAAATTCACTGCTCGACTGAGGGACCTTCCAGATAATTGTATGTGTGGGGTACAGAGATGAGGTAGTCATTCAGACATCACGTTAAACACTATTATTGCACACAGAGTGAGTCCCTGCAACTTATTATGTGACTTGTTAAGCAACATCTTTACTCCTGAACTTATTTAGGCTTTTAATTACATTTGTAAACATTTCCAAAAACATAATTCCACTTCGACATTATGGGGTATTGAATCCATTTAACCCCAGTATCTCTACTTGCACATTCATCTTCTGCTATTCACATTCACATTCCCTACCATTCCAGTGTTTAATTGCTATATTGTAATTACTTCGCCACCATGGTCTATTTATTGCCTAACCTCTCTTATCCTACCTTATTTGCACATGCTGTATATAGATTTTTCTACTGTATAATTGATTGTATGTTTGTTTATTCCATGTGTAACTCTGTGTTGTTGTTTGTGTCATTGCAAATGAGAACTTCTTCTCAACTAGTCTACCTGGTTAAATAAAGGTGAAATAAAAATACATTTTATATTCAGGATGTAACACAACAACATGTGGGACCAGTCAAGGGGTGTGAAAACTTTCTGAAGTCTCTGTATATATAAAACTCCCCCCACCCAGCAATCTAATAGCATCAGTAGAATCTGTTGAAATAAAACCACAGATAAATATACCTAACATAGTACAATCTAATAGCATCAGTAAAATCTGTTGAAATAAAACCACAGATAAATATACCTAACATAGTACAATCTAATAGCATCAGTAGAATCTGTTGAAATAAAACCACAGATAAATATACCTAACATAGTACAATCTAATAGCATCAGTAAAATCTGTTGAAATAAAACCACAGATAAATATACCTAACATAGTACAATCTAATAGCATCAGTAAAATCTGTTGAAATAAAACCACAGATAAATATACCTAACATAGTACAATCTAATAGCATCAGTAGAATCTGTTGAAATAAAACCACAGATAAATATACCTAACATAGTACATCTATTAAACAATACATCACAATACAGCAGAAATAGTTACACATTATAGAGATCCATTCCTGGATGTACAGGTCTGTTGGATAAACCTTCAGAAATAGTTACACATTATAGAGATCCATTCCTGGATGTACAGGTCTGTTGGATAAACCTTCAGAAATAGTTACACATTATAGAGATCCATTCATGGATGTACAGGTCTGTTGGATAAACCTCCAGAAATAGTTACACATTATAGAGATCCATTCCTGGATGTACAGGTCTGTTGGATAAACCTTCAGAAATGTCCGCTGCTGATTTCTTCCAGGTGTCCATAGCGGACACCCTGGTCCTGTGAATCCTGGCCGTGGACAAATTCTCAGTCAGAAACACAAGTCAGAACACAGCCTCTCTATTCTCTCGTGTGTTTTCAGGTCCTCTGACTGGGAAAATGTCTTTTCACAATGAGAGCAGTGGTATGTTGTCTCCTCCTGTGTATTAGTATGTTGGAAAGGCTTTTCTCCTGTGTGTTTTCTCTCATGCTTTTTCAGACTCCCTGACCACCTAAAACTCATTTCACACTGGGAACATTGGAAAGGTTTTTCTCCTGTGTGTGTTCTCTCATGTGTTTTCAGGCTCACTAACCACCTAAAACTCTTTCCACAGTGAGAACAGTGATAAGGCTTCTCTCCAGTGTGTGTTCTCTCATGCCCAACCAGGGCCCCTAACTGAGTAAAACTCTTTCCACAGTGGGAACAGTGGTATGGCTTTTCTCCTGTATGTATTCTCTCATGCTTTTTCAGACTCCCTGACCACCTAAAACTCTTTTCACACTGGGAACATTGGAAAGGTTTTTCTCCTGTGTGTGTTCTCTCATGTGTTTTCAGACTCACTAACCACCTAAAACTGTTTCCACAGTGAGAACAGTGATATGGCTTTTCTCCAGTGTGTATTCTCTCATGCTTGTTCAGGACCCATAACCACCCAAAACTCTTTCCACAGTGAGAACAGTGATAAGGCTTCTCTCCAGTGTGTGTTCTCTCATGCCCAACCAGGGCCCCTAACTGAGTAAAACTCTTTCCACAGTGGGAACAGTGGTATGGCTTTACTCCTGTATGTATTCTCTCATGCATTTTCAGGCTCCCTAACCACCTACAACTCATTCCACAGTGGGAGCAGTGGTGTTGGTTAGGCGTCTCTGGGTCTGTTTCCTCTGAGGAACTCTTCCCGTTGTCAGAGTCTGGTCTCTCTCCTGCCAAAAGACAAACAGATTATTTAGTTAAACAGAGAGACCTGAATGAAGCCTGTATTAAATAAATTTGTCTTCCTATGAGGTTTAATCTAGACTGGATCCCTCAATAACCTGAGGTCCGTCTTCACAACATTACATCATTAAAAATAAACTTGGTGACGGTGAGATTTAAAAACAAATAATGTAGAGCTCCAAATCTAATTTCTCAGGGAATGTCATGATGTCATAATAAGAGCTCTATAATAATAGATAATGTCATGGTTACAGGCTTAACAGAGCTCTATAATAATAGATAATGTCATGTTTATAGGCTGAACAGAGCTCTATAATAATAGATAATGTCATGTTTATTGGCTGAGCAGAGCTCTATAATAATAGATAATGTCATGTTTATTGGCTGAGCAGAGCTCTATAATAATAGATAATGTCATGTTTATAGGCTGAACAGAGCTCTATAATAATAGATAATGTCATGTTTATTGGCTGAGCAGAGCTCTATAATAATAGATAATGTCATGTTTATAGGCTGAACAGAGCTCTATAATAATAGATAATGTCATGGTTACAGGCTGAACAGAGCTCTATAATAATAGATAATAATGTTTTAGGCTGAACAGAGCTCTATAATGTGGAGCTCTATAATAATAGATAATGTCATGTTTACAGGCTGAGCAGAGCTCTATAATAATAGATAATGCCATGTTTTTAGGCTGAGCAGAGGTCTATAATAATAGATAATGTCATGTTTACAGGCTGAGCAGAGCTCTATAATAATAGATAATGTCATGTTTACAGGCTGAGCAGAGCTCTATAATAATAGATAATGCCATGTTTTTAGGCTGAGCAGAGGTCTATAATAATAGATAATGCCATGTTTTTAGGCTGAGCAGAGGTCTATAATAATAGATAATGTCATGTTTACAGGCTGAGCAGAGCTCTATAATAATAGATAATGTCATGTTTACAGGCTGAGCTCTATTATCTGTTTATAGCTTGACAACATTCATCTGTTTTCGTGATATGTATTATCTAACACTTACAATTTCTTTCCTTTTTGGTTACTAAGCAGTTCTATCAACATTTAGCAACTATGTTAAACTAACAACATTAGCAAACCCGTTAACTATATTTCAGAGGATAAAAGTTGGATATGAAATGAAATGTGTCACGCAGTCGAATTTTACAATATACAGAATGTCCCACAAAATGTGTACATATTACTGGTTTGAAAACTCTCAAAACCTAACTTAACTACAACCTAACTTCACTACAACCTAACTTCACTACAACCTAACTTCACTACAACCTACCTTAACTGCAACCTAACCTAACCTAACTTAATTTACATGAATTACAATGAAAATCGGTGGTCAGCTAGCTAGAAGGGTGTATGTAGTCGTAGTTAATATTATTATTGTTTCTTGTTGACTATTTTAATAAATCATTCACGGTAAGATAGTTATGTTGGATAAATAAAACACATAAGAAGCCGTATGTATCTTACATTAAAGGGCCAATGCAGCCGTTTTTAATCTCAACATCAAATCCTTTCTGGGTAACGATGAAGTAGCTTCCTGGTTTTGTTTTCAAAGATGTCCACTGTCTGGGTGTTCACTTCCCCCACGGGTTACTATAGCAACACACATCACCCCCCACGGGTTACTATAGCAACACACATCCCGTGTCATTTATATCTTGTTTGTCAATTCTGAGTGACATTAAAGTTGTGAATTTGCGTGTAAATCCATTGTTAAGGTTTTGTTGGTGACCCACTCTTTGGTGGTATACACATCTTACAGTGTAGTTATCAATTCCTACATTAAATAATAACATATTCAAGCATCAACATTCAGTAGAACGCTGCTTTAAAACCACGCATCAGTTCAACAATAGTTTGTGCTTCTGTTTTTAAGACAGTACTTACTGGTCTTAATCAGATCTCCTGTCTCCTCCTCCTGTTCTTGTTCTTCCTTCTCCTCCTTCAATGTGACAGTTATCTCTTCCTCCTTCACTCCAAAAACTTCATCCTCCTCTTCTTTCACTGTAACAGCCTCAACCTCTACTTCTTGTTTTACTGTGACATCCTCTTCTTCCTCCTCTTCTTTCACGACAATGTTCAGCCCCAGAGCTTCTTTCTCCGTCCAGCAGACCGCCTCTTCTTTAACTGGAGGGGAGAAGTTTAGGGAGCTCATGTTCAGGGATGTTAGCTAGCTAGCTATCATTAGCGACTAGGCTAGTGCTAACTAAACCAGCCAGCTACTACAGCTGACTAATACAAAATAACGTAATATTAAATAGGTTAACAAGTAGATACGACAGAACTGTGTCTAACACACAGTAGCTTATATACACCGAAAGCGTATAAATAGCTTGAATCTTTCGGCTATGTTGGCTAGCAAGCTACCGAGGTGGTTGACGAGCTGTTTATGAAGAACCGTCCACTAGATTATACGTCACGCTGGCAGCGTCGCCTGAAAGACGCACATCGCCGTCTGCTGACTGGAGGGGAAACGCAGTTGAGGATCATATTTTATTTTCAGACAAAGATTACTTTAAATTGATTTAATTAAATAATACTATTATATTGAGACATACAAAGACAGGAATGTGTTGATTGATTAATGTGAATAAAAAATGTTTAACACAGCATATTTAAGGCAGTTTCATTAAGTCATAAGTTATACTACATCTAAATTAGCAGCTAGCTACTGTAGGTCTATACTGCTCCTACATGGTGTAACAATACATCATGTAGATGTATATAATGAACAGACTAGGTCTATACTGCTCCTACATGGTGTAACAATACATCATGTAGATGTATATAATGAACAGACTAGGTCTATACTGCTCCTACATGGTGTAACAATACATCATGTAGATGTATATAATGAACAGACTAGGTCTATACTGCTCCTACATTTTTATGTATTATTATGTGTTATTTATTTCTCCTTTATTTAACCAGGTAGGCCAGTTGAGAACAAGTTCTCATTTACAACTGTGACCTGGCCAAGATAAAGCAAAGCAGTGTGACACAGTTAACAACACAGTTACACATAAACAAACGTTTAGTCAATAACACAATAGAAGACAGAGAATATATTTCTATGTTTAGAAATATTGTGAAACACGATCATTCCACTATTAATGCAGATATTATGGACATTTTATTTAAAACATGTAATTAAATTATAATTGTAGCTTCTTTAATTCAGACCCAAAATGTATTTGCTATAATGTGTGCCATTGCCCGGCTATTAAAATGGACAGGCGACTATTTGAGCCTCAGCCTTGAATTTACATTTTATGGAATGTTAACTTTGATTGTCTTCAATGAAAATGACCTTTCAAACATGGAATGCAACGTTGTATGAAACATTATTGTCAGGTGACTTGATGTCTACGGTGCAAAAGAGATTGATAGTTGGTAGTGTTGGGAGTGTTGAGTGTGTTGATTTAACGGTAATAATGTCAAAATCCCACTTTTAACAAGCATCAGAATTGGTTAAAAAAAGTTATACCCGAGTAGTGCAGCGACCGAAGGTACTGCATCGAAGGGCTAGAGGCATCACTACAGACCCGGGTTCGATCCCGGGCTGTACCACAACCTGCTGTGATCGGGAGTCCCGTAGGGCAGCACACTATAGGCCAAGCGTTGCCCAGGTTAGGGGAGGGTTTGGCGGGGGGGGGGGGGGGGGGGGGGGGGGGCTTTACTACTCTAGCGAATCCTTGTGGCGCCTGCAGGCTGACCTCGGCCGTCAGGTGAACAGTGTTTCCTCCGACATATTGGTGCATCTTCCGGGTTAAGCGGGTAGCTGTTAAGAAGCGCAGTTTGGCTGGACATGTTTCAGAGGACGCATGACTCGACCTTCGATATATATTATATTATTATTATATAATATATAGATATATTCAATATTTGTATTTTACCTTTATTTATACAGGTTTTTCTCATTGAGATAACATCTCTTTTCCAAAAGAGACCTGGTCCAATAGCAGCAGGGGGAACAACGTTTCAGACAAAACAACTTACGTACACAACATTAAACAAAGCTATAAACACAGTACAACAATAACATTTTACGTTAAAAACACGAACGTCTTGACTAAAAACAGCTGTACTAAAAACAATTACACTCTTCTATACATCGATCAAGTGTTTAAGCTCCACCAATGAAACCAGATCATCAAATTTTTAAATGTTCAGGAGAGAATTCCAGGACCACGGAGCTGAGTACCCAATATGGCCTTAAATATCAGTGTATACCCGTGTTTAAGCCTACGCAAGGTCAATGACGACCAGCCAACAGCACTGGAGACATCCCAATATCGAAATTGTGGAGAAAAAATGAGGGTAAAATTATTTTAAAAATGCTGAAATTGGTTGTTCCCCCACAATTTACAACAACATCACTGAGCACCATCACTATCTTTCCTTCATGGATCTCCTGCATGTTTACATATCTGGCATTACTCATCTCATATGTATATACTGTATTCTATCCTACTGTATCTTAGTCTATGTATTACTCATCTCATATGTATATACTGTTGTTACGCACGCCTCTGAGAAGAGGGAACGCAACTCCCTGCTACAACTCAACTCTCTGAAGTACAAGAGGTATGGACTGTAGGTGCGAGTAAGGATGACACAAAAGCAGAATTTACCGTTTACTAGAATTTATTTTCTTACACGGTAATATGGGGAAAAGGGGCTGGACGGAACCAAAGCAAAGAAAGTAAATATCAAAGTTCCCCCTCTCCTATCTAACCTGCCTACCCACTTAACTTACCTAACTTAACACCGCCTGGTGCCCTAACCAAAATACAGGGGGTGGTCCGCCCAGGTCTTACCTAGTGTGCCTAGACAGTAAATATACTACGGGTATATGTATGCCCTCGGGCCTCTTGCCTAAGCACTCCCAAAGTGCCTTCTCCTTCCCCCCCTGGGAACAAACGAAACAGAGTAATTATTAATGATTTCACAAACACTCACAAACACAGGACATAGCAAAACTGCTACCAACAACAACAGTACATACCACACTTTCTGATACACAACCAACACTATATCACAATCTAATTTTTCTCTCAATCTCCAAATCTCTACTCCTTATCTCATCTCCTCTCTCTCCAAATCTCTTGGGGCAGAACACTGGCTTTTATCTTCAGGTGGCAATGGTGATTAGTGTCAGCTGCTTCTTGACGAGGGGGGCGGGGTCAGCTCCAATCACCAATTAGCCTGGGGTTGACCAATCAGCTGGTTGGGGAGTACTTCAGGAAGCCATCTCCTGAAACACACACTCAAATACAAAACAGAACACAGAAACTGGGGAACGTAACACTGTATTCTATCCTATTCTACTGTATCTTAGTCTATGTATTACTCATCTCATATGTATATACTGTATTCTATCCTATTCTACTGTATCTTAGTCTATGTATTACTCATCTCATATGTATATACTGTATTCTATCCTATTCTACTGTATCTTAGTCTATGCCCCTCTGACATCACTCGTCCATATTTTTATATATTCTTATTCCTTTACTTAGATTTGTGTGTATTAGGTATTTGTTGTGAAATTGTTAGATATTACTGCACTGTTGGAGCTATGAACACAAGCATTGAGTTAGATATTACTGTACTGTTGGAGCTAGAAACACAAGCATTTAGTTAGACATTACTGCACTGTTGGAGTTAGGAACACAAGCATTTAGTTAGATATTACTGTTGGAAACACCCCATCTCTTTACATTACTTATTTATATTCAGTGGCCTGACTGCATCCAGACTATGTCAAAGGCCCATCCTGGTAGATCTGAACCTAATGCAGCTTGGAGTGATCAGATGACAGAAGTCACATTTAGGTGCCAGGTGTAACTGTAACTGAGGCTGTAGATGCTCCATATCCATTACTTTGAGTGTTTTATATATGACTAAATGTGTTTATTTCTGTGTTGCAGGGGCAGTCAAGAAATGGAACGGCAAGGCCACAGAACATGACCACTCCACCAGCAGAGCTGTGGGAGACCACCTCAAGCCCCTGGTAGAGCCGGGGGTGGGGTTTACCACTCCACCAGCAGAGCTGTGGGAGACCACCTCAAGCCCCTGGTAGAGCCGGGGGTGGTGTTTACCACTCCACCACGCCTTCAGCAGGCTTGAAAAGTGGGATTGAGACTGTTTTTCATACTAAGATGGACGATCAGTCTGTTGATTGGTCAGACATTGGATTAATCTTGTTTTGCAATATGTTGAAATCAAATCAAGCTTTATTTATACAGCACATTTCAGACATGGATGCAACACAATGGCTTCACAGGAAAAAAACTGAAAAATTTAGTACACAAACATAAGAGGATTAAAAAAATAATAATCACAACTTAAAGACTAATGAGCATGCTAAGGAAATGCCATTGATTAAAATGTTAAAATATCCAACCCAAAATATAAGCTTGTTTTTTAGGATGGGCTCTGAAAGACACTATGGGGGTGTCCACTGAAAGTTGACTAGTAACAACAACTGGGACAAAAAAGACACCCACTATGAGACCCACTAAATCTGCCCAAGAAGAGGCAAACAAAAGAAAAACCCACACCAAACTTAAAGACAGGAAGCAAACCAAAACGGTAGCGCAACTAAAGGTGATATATATAGCCAATCATTCAGAGTATCTCTACAACTTCCATTTCACATAATCAACTACTATGCTTCACCTTCTACAATATAAACATGGTGTCTACTGGCTGTCAACAATTAAAAACAAGAAAAAAACATTTCTAAATAATAATATACAATCGTATTATTTTTTCTCCTTTTTCTTTCTATAGAATCCTAAAACTCACTATCTTCTAGAACTCTCGTCTTCCTAAAACTCACTATCTTCTAGAACTCTCGTCTTCCTAAAACTCACTAGCTTCTAGAACTCTCGTCTTCCTAAAACTCACTAGCTTCTAGAACTCTCGTCCCCTTGGAACGAGCCCAAACAAAACTCAAATCAAATAGTATTAGTCACATGCGCCGGATACAACACTGGAACTCTTACTTACGAGCCCCTAACAGTGCAGTTTAAAAAAAAATACAGGAAAGAATAAGAGATAAAACTAATATCCAACACAGAAAAACGTGTCAAAATAAATTGTGATCATGGTAACTCACTGGCTAAATGCAAAACACAAATATTTTGACTGCCCACCCTTGATAATCAGCAACCAAGTTGTCCTTACCACAGACATGTCTGATTTCAAGAGGAAACTCCTGCGATATCCGTAGTAACTTTCCACCTCACTGTGGAGCTTCTCTCTCTTTTCAGGGATCACTCAATAGGCATGTTGTTGCATATAAAAGCAGGGTAACAATGTCAATGTCATGCTCTAGTACATTTGGGTTGGCACATCTGAGAATGATCCCTGATATTATAAAAGCAGGGTAACAATGTCAATATAAATGTACCCAAAAATGTCAAGTTGGTTGCATGAATAACTATGATTAGTAAATGTTACATGATTGTAAATATGAATTATCAAAACCAAATGTACACCCCTTTATTAATATGTATTGGCAATAATTAACTTAATGGTGAGGCATGGAATAATAAAACATGTATCTTTTGTCAGGCTGGATGTTTGAATATATGAGGTGATTTGAGTCATGCTTCTTCAGTAGTGGAATAAAGACAATTAGCATTTGAATGTTGTCAATAAATACTGGAGTGATGTCAGATTGTTAATAAAATTGATTATAGACCAATTTATTATACTGCGTCCATGTGTTTAGGCTGCAAGTTTGTTGAAATTAAGTTGTTTTCAAGTAATTGAAAAAAACGACCCGAAAATACATATTTTTCACTTTCAACTACAACCGAACATATATTGGACATCGGGTATAGTCTTATTTTCAACGTCTTTTCAATTACATTTTGCTAAGTGGGAATAGTGCAATGTCAAAAGACAGTTTTAACGTGTCCAAATTAATAACCAATATGCAGAAAAAGTTTGAAGTGTTGCATTTTGTTTCCAGTGGGTCACCAACGTGGTAAACAGCTAGCTACATTGTGATTCCAGTGGGTCACCAACGTGGTAAACAGCTAGCTACATTGTGATTCCAGTAGGTCACCAACGTGGTAAACAGCTAGCTACATTGTGATTCCAGTGGGTCACCAACGTGGTAAACAGCTAGCTACATTGTGATTCCAGTGGGTCACCAACGTGGTAAACAGCTAGCTACATTGTGATTCCAGTGGGTCACCAACGTGGTAAACAGCTAGCTACATGTTGAAGTGTTGCATTTTGATTCCAGTGGGTCACCAACGTGGTAAACAGCTAGCTACATTGTGATTCCAGTGGGTCACCAACGTGGTAAACAGCTAGCTACATTTTGAAGTGTTGCATTTTGATTCCAGTGGGTCACCAACGTGGTAAACATGTGGTAAGTGTAACACAACTCTTTTTTGTTAGTCACTTTTTGTTAAATCACATAAATAGTAACTCTTTCAATTCAGAGGCTGGGTTTTTTCCCTGAGGGTAAAAACAATTGAACAGGGGGCAAACATTTAGGGTTCTACATTGACATTAATTAAAATACTCCTACTACAATGTTAAAATAATCTACATTGTGACATTATTTAATTGATATCATGAAAAAACTCCATCATGTATTTTCTGATGTTTGATCAGAGATCTTTTACCAGAGTATCTCTTCCCACATTGATCACAGCTATAAGGTTTCTCTCCTGTGTGTGTTCTCTGGTGTAATGTCAGAGAGCCAGATGTAGTAAAACTCTTCCCACATTGACCACAGCTATAGGGTTTCTCTCCTGTGTGTATTCTCTGGTGTAATGTCAGCTGGCTAGATTGACCAAAACTCTTCCCACATTGACCACAGCTATAACGTTTCTCTCCTGTG
This sequence comes from Salvelinus namaycush, assembly GCF_016432855.1. Classification (NCBI taxonomy): domain Eukaryota; kingdom Metazoa; phylum Chordata; class Actinopteri; order Salmoniformes; family Salmonidae; genus Salvelinus; species Salvelinus namaycush. Next base: position 176,394 of record NW_024058909.1, read on the forward strand.
TGTGTTCTCTGGTGTGCAGTCAGCTGGCCAGATTGACCAAAACTCTTCCCACATTGACCACAGCTATAAGGTTTCTCTCCTGTGTGTATTCTCTGGTGTACAGTCAGAGAGCCAGATGTAGTAAAACTCTTCCCACATTGACCACAGCTATAGGGTTTCTCTCCTGTGTGTATTCTCTGGTGTACTGTGAGCTGGTCAGATTTAACAAAACTCTTCCCACATTGATCACAGCTATAAAGTTCATCTCCTGTGTGTGTTCTCTGGTGTACAGTCAGAGAGCCAGAAGTAGTAAAACTCTTCCCACATTGATCACAGCTATAAGGTTTCTCTCCTGTGTGTGTTCTCTGGTGCACTGTCAGATAGCCAGAAGTAGTAAAACTCTTCCCACATTGATCACAGCTATACGGTTTCTCTCCTGTGTGTGTTCTCTGGTGCACTGTCAGATCACTAGATTGACAAAAACTCTTCCCACATTGATCACAGCTATAAGGTTTCTCTCCTGTGTGTGTTCTCTGGTGCACTGTCAGATAGCCAGAAGTAGTAAAACTCTTCCCACATTGATCACAGCTATAAGGTTTCTCTCCTGTGTGTGTTCTCTGGTGTATAGTCAGATTGCTAGATGTAACAAAACTCTTCCCACATTGATCACAGCTATAAGGTTTCTCTCCTGTGTGTGTTCTCTGGTGTATAGTCAGATTGCGAGATGTAACAAAACTCTTCCCACATTGATCACAGCTATAAGGTTTATCTCCTGTGTGTATTCTCTGGTGTACTGTCAGAGAGCCAGATTTAGTAAAACTCTTCCCACATTGATCACAGCTATAAGATTTCTCTCCTGTGTGGATCCTTTGATGAATTTTAATGCCTGATGAGGTGAATCTCTTCCCACAGTCAGAGCAGCAGTGAGTTCTCTTCCCTGTGGATCTCTGCAGGTGTTTATTGAGGCGTTCTGATCTGGAGAGACTCTTCTCTGCCTTGTCAGCATCATGAGGTTGTTGAGGCGCCCCAGAGGATCCACGATAGTCCCGTATCTCTCCTGTGTGAACAACAAAGTCAGATGATTAAAGGCCCACAACAGTGGAAATCCACTGTAAAAGGTGATGCCAACAGCGTAGCCATGATGTTGTACAACAATTGACGTCTGTAATGAATGTTAAAATTATTTTACAATTGTCTTAAAATGAGCAAGAATAGTCATATTTTAGTAGTAACATAAATGATTGTAGACTAGAAATAAGTTATTCATGTTGTTGAAACTCTAAGCAGTGTGTCAGACGACTTTTGGTCTCCAATATAGGCTTAATAAAATTGCGGAACAAGGGCGATGCAACACAATTTGATTGCAGAAACACCTCCCTGCTAATGAGGAAACCGATAGTAATGGATGTAGTATATCTGGTAATGAGGAAACCACAAGTTATGGATGTAGTATATCTGCTAATGAGGAAACCACAAGTTATGGATGTAGTATATCTGGTAATGAGGAAACCACTAGTTATGGATGTAGTATATCTGCCTGGAGCAAAAATGGTGAGCAAAGCTTTTTGTTTTTCACAATGTATTCTGAATGTGAATGGGGGAAAACTCCGGGGAGTAACCTCTATTTCCAGGTTGATTATGAGTACATTTCACACTACTTTGGATTATAATTGTAAGGCTCGTTTGAATGTCCTGTTTAATATGTTTGAAGAATTATAAGTAATTATTGAAGAACCACGTTAATGACAGTATCCATTTGGGTGTTGTCAATAAAGTAAAGATTTTATTTGTATATTTCTCATATATATAGCAAAGTTTTTTTGCAATTCGTTCCAGTCATTGGCAGCAGAGCTAGAAGGAAAGGCGGCCAAAGAGGTGTTGGCTTTGGGGATGACCAGTGAGATATACCTCCTGGAGCGCGTGCTATGGGTGGGTGCTGCTATGGTGACCAGTGAGCTGAGGGAAGGCGGCCTAGCAAAGACTTATAGATGACCTGGAGCCAGTGGGTTTGGCGACGAATATGTAGCGAGGGCCAGCCGACGAGAGCATACAGGTCGCAGTGGTGGGTGGTATATGGGGCTTTGGTGACAAAACGGATGGCACTGTGATAGACTGCATCCAGTTTGCTGAGTAGAGTGTTGGAGGCTATTTTGAAAATGACATCACCAAAGTCAAGGATCGGTAGGATAGTCAGTTTTACGAGGGTATGTTTGGCAGCGTGAGTGAAGGAGGCTTTGTTGCGAAATAGGAAGCCGATTCTAGATTTAATTTGGGATTGGAGATGCTTAATGTGAGTCTGGAAGGAGAGTTTACAGTCTAGCCAGACACATAGAATATGTGGACAACTATAACTACCTAAGTCAGAATCGTAGTGATGCTGGACGGGGGGGGGGGGGTCAGCGATAGGTTGAAGAGCATACATTTAGTTTTACTAGCGTTTAAGAGCAGTTGGAGGCCACGGATGGAGTGTTGTATGGCATTGAAGCACGTTTGGAGGTTTGTTAACACAGTGTCCAAAGAAGGGCCAGATGTATACAGAATGGTGTCGTCTGCGTAGAGGTGGATCAAGGAATCACCCGCAGCAAGAGCAATATCGTTGGTATATACAGACAAAGGAGTCAGTCCGAGAATTGAACCCTGTGCTACCTCCATAGAGACTGCCAGAGGTCCGGACAACAGGTCCTCCGATTTGACACACTGAACTCTGTCTGAGAAGTAGTTGGTGAACCAGGCGAGTCAGTCATTTTAGAAACCAAGGCTATTGAGTCTGCCGATAAGAATACGGTGATTGACAGAGTCGAAAGCCTTGGCCAGGTTGATGAAGACGGCTGCACAGTACTGTCTTTTATCAATGGTGGTTATGATATCGTTTAATACCTTGAGCGTGGCTGAGGTGCACCCGTGACCAGCTCGGAAACTGGATTGCACAGCGGAGAAGGTACAGTGGGATTCAAAATGGTCAGTGATCTGTTTGTTAACTTGACTTTCGAAGACTTTAGAACGGCAGGGCAGGATGGATATAGGTCTGTAATAGTTTGGGTCTAGAGTGTCACCCCCTTTGAAGAGGGGGATGACAGCGGCAGCTTTCCAATCTTTAGGAATCTTGTTCTCCATGGACTTCACAGTGTCCCAAACTTTTTGGAGTTAGAGCTACAGGATGCAAATTTCTGTTTGAAAAAGCTAGCCTTTGCTTTCCTAACTGACTGTGTGTATTGGTTCCTGACTTCTCTGAAAAGTTGCATATCACAGGGACTATTCGATGTTAGTGCAGTACGCCACAGGATGTTTTTGTGCTGGTCAAGGGCAGTCAGGTCTGGAGTGAACCAAGGGCTATATCTGTTGTTAGTTCTAAATTTTTTGAAGGGGCATGCTTATTTAAGGTGGTGAGGAAATTACAATTAAAAAACAACCAGGCATCCCCTACTGACAGGATGAGGTCAATATCCTTCCAGGATACCCGGGCCAGGTCGATTAGAAATGCCTGCTTGCACAAGTGTTTTAGGGAGCGTTTGACAGTGATGAGGGGTGGTCGTTTGACCGCGGACCCATAACGGATGCAGGCAATGATCGCTGAGATCCTGATTGAAAACAGCAGAGGTGTATTTGGAGGGCAAGTTGGTCAGGATATTATCTATGAGGATGCCAATGTTTACGGATTTAGGGTTGTACCTGGTGGGTTCCTTGATCATTTGTGTGAGATTGAGGGCATCTTGCTTGGATTGTAGGACGGCGGGGGTGTTAACCTCACTAGGGTCTATTTTTTCACCTCCGGATAAAGCGTGCCCAAAGTAAACTTGGTAGATTTGGACAGAAAACACTCTAAAGTTTCCAAAACTGTTCAAATAATGTCTGTGAGTATAACAGAACTGATATGACAGGCGAAAACCTGAGAAACATCCATCCAGGAAGTGGGATTTTTATATTTTTGTAGTTTTCCATTGACTGTCTATACAAATTCCATTGACTTAGGACTCAAATTGCACTTCCTATGGCTTCAACTAGATGTCAACGGTCTTTAAAAATTGTTTCAGGCTTGTATTCTGAAAATTGAGAGAGTAAGACCACTCTGAATGAGTGAACCATTCAGTGTCCCAGAATGCGCCGTTCTTGTTTACCTTTGAAATGTTATCTATTATTTAGGCTAAAAACAACCTGAGGATTGATTATAAACATCGTTTGACATGTTTCTACAAACTTTACTGATACTATTCGGATTTTTCGTCTGGATGTTGTGATTGCCTTTGAGCCTGTGGATTACTGAACAAAACTGAGGTTTTTGGATATAAAGAGAGACTTTATCGAACAAAACTAACATTTATTGAGTAAATGGGAGTCTTGTGAGTGGAACGATATGAAGATCAAAGGTAAGTGATTAGTTTTATCGCTATTTCTGACTTGTGTAACTCCTCTACTTGGCTGGTAACTGTTAATTTTTAAACTGATGTATAACACTTGTATGTTTTATGAATTTTTATAATGAGTATTTCTGTTTTTGAATTTGGCGCTCTGCAATTTCACTGGATGTTGGCCAGGTGGGACGGTAGCGTCCCACACCTCCTAGAGAGGTTAACTTCTTATGGCTGCAAGGCAAAGTGTTGAGTAGCCAGTGAAATCGTGCCCATTTCAAACGGCCTCCTACTCAAATCTTGCTCGTACAATATGAATATTATTATTCTTTTTGGATAGAAAACACTTTCTAGTTTCTAAAACAGTTGGAATTATTTCTCTGAGTGAAACAGAAGTCCTTCTGCAGCACTTTTCCTGACCAGGAAGTGAAATGTCAGAAATCTATGCTCTTTTCAACTTGATGCCTATACATGGTCTTGACACTTAGGAGTCTGCTGACACTCTATACGCCTTCCTATTGGTGTAAAGAGGATGTCAGAGAAGAAATTTGTGCTCATCTTGTTCTGTGGTGGAAAAAAACCTATTTCTTTGACGTGACCGTCCACTTCCGGTACTCTGAAGGAAGTGGGATTGACTTCTGTTTTGCCTTGGTAACGAACGGCTAACATCTCCGGCTCGAATTTTTTTTGATACATGTGACCATATCATCGTAATGTATGTTTTTTCAATATAGTTTAATCAGATTATTGAAACTTTATTCGGGAGTTTTGCCGTGTTCCGTCCTCTGACTGTGTTTACGTTGGAGAAATTTATGCCACTCGGCTAGTGCCAATGCTAATTGAAGAGGGAAATTTGCCATTCTGAATCGAAACAACGACTCATCTGGACAGAGGACACCTTCTTCAACATTCTGATGAAAGATCAGCAAAAGTAAGACCCATTTTATGATGTTATTTCATATATCTGTCGTGCATGTGAACTGGCCGTGGGCGCCCAATTGTGTCTGTCTATTGTAGCTACGCTAATATAGCGATACATTTTGTTTTCGCTGTAAAACATTTAATACATCGGAAATATTGTTTGGAATCACAAGATGCCTGTCTTTCAATTGCTGCAGACTATGTATTTTTCAGAAATGTTTTATGATGAGTAATTAGCTATTTGACGTTGGTGTCTGTAAATATTATGGCTGCTTTCGGTGCAATTTCGGATTGTAGCTGAAATGTAAACTATGGTTTATACATGAAATATGCAAATTTTTCGAACAAAACATATGCTATAAAATAAATATGTTATCAGACTGTCATCTGATGAATTTGTTTCTTGGTTAGTGGCTATTTATATCTTTATTTGGTCGAATTTGTGATAGCACCTGATGGAGTAAGAAACTGATGGAGTTAGAAAAGTTGTGTCTTTTGCTAACGTGGTTAGCTAATAGATTTACATATTTTGTCTTCCCTGTAAAACATTTTAAAAATCGGACATGTTGGCTTGATTCACAAGATGTGCACCTTTCATCTGGTGTCTTGGACTTGTTAATGTGTGAAAGTTAAATATTAAAAAAAAATAGATTTTGAATTTCGCGCCCTGCACTTTGAGCTGGATGTTGTCATAAGTGTACCGGTGTCGGGCTGCCCCCGTAAAAGGTTAAGCATATCCCAGTTTAGGTCACCTAACAGAACAAACTGAAGATAGATGGGGCCAACCAATTCACATATGGTGTCCAGGGCACAGCTGGGAACTGAGGGGGGTCTATAACAGGCGGCAACATTGAGAGACTTATTTATGGAGAGATTCATTTTTAAAATTAGAAGCTCGAACTGTTTGGGTTTAGACCTGGAAAGCATAATACAACTTTGCAGGCCATCTCTGCAGTAGATTGCAACTCCTCCCCCTTTGGCAGTTCTATCTTGACGGAAAATGTTGTAGATGGGGCTGGAAATTTCTGAATTTTTGGTGGCCTTCCAAAGCCAGGATTCAGACACGGCAAGGACATCAAGGTTGGAGTGTGCTAAAGCAGTGAGTATAACAAACTTAGGGAGGAGGCTTCTGATGTTAACATGCATGAAACCAAGGCTTTTATGGTTGCAGAAAGTCAACAAATGAAAGTGCCTGGGGACACACAGGGCCTGGGTTAACCTCTACATGACCCGAGGAACAGAGGAGTAGGATGACGGTACGGCTAAAGGCTATCAGTACTGGTCGTCTAGTGCTTTGGGAACAGAGAATAAAAGGAGCAGATTTCTGGGTGTGGTAGGATAGATTCAAGGCATAATGTACAGACAGGGGTATGGTAGAGTGTGGGTACAGTAGAGGTAAACCTAGTAGAGGTAAATCAGTGACGATAAGAGGTTGCATCTCTGGAGGCACCAGTTATGCTAGGTGAGGGAAGTGGGACAAAAGAGTTCTCTGAGGCATGTTGAGTGGGACTAGGGGCTACGCAGTAAAACAAAACAATGATAACTAAACAACAGTATACAAGGCATATTGACATTAGAGAGACATAAAGCGAGGCATAAAGCAATCACAGGTGTTGATTGGGAGAGCTAGCTAAGACAACAGTTAATCAGCTAAGACAACAAAAACACGTAAAATGGCGATGAACGGGCTGAGAGGGTCAGTTAACTACACACAGGGCCTGAGTTCGAGGCTGGGGCCAACAGAAACAAAATAAACAAAATGGAGTACCGTGATTAATGAACAGTCCAGCAGGCATCAGCTATGTAGCCAAGTGATCATAGGGTCCAGTGAACAGCAATATATGAACCAGGGAAGCCGCTAGGTAGTCATTACTATGCTAGCCGGGAGCCGGCCCTGGCTCGAGGCTAACTGGTGCTAGCTTCGGGACAAGGGCGTCACCGACGTCTGTCAAAGGCCGGTTGAGGGCACATCGGACGGAATTGCGTCGGCAGACCAGTCGTGATCGATCGGCGGTGCTCCGTGTCGACAAAGGGTCCAGGCCAACTGGCAAAAGAGGTATTGTAGCTGGAGTAATTTTGTTTGCTAGCCGGGAGATGCACCTGGCTCGAGGCTAACTGGTGCTAGCTTCGGGACAAGGGTGTCAGCCACTGTAGCCAATCCGGTGCAAAGGTCCAGAACTTACGGCAGGAATCCGGTGATGTAGAGGCTTCTAGTCGTCTTAGTGAAGAGTCTGGGAGGCATCAGCTGTGTAGCCAAGTGATCATAGGGTCCACTGAGAAGGCCGGGAGATGGGCCTGGCTCAAGGCTAGCTTCGGGGCTGGGCCACTCGGTAGCAGCTAGCCAGCTGCGATTATCTGGTGTAAAGGTCCAGAGCTTACGGCAGGAATACGGTGATGTAGTGGAGAAAAACAGTCTGATATGCTCAGGGTTGATATCGCGCTGTGCAGACTGGCAGGTGTTATCCAGGCTAAAAGCGGCTGGTGTCTGATCTAAAAAGGTAAAGGCCGCTAGCAGTGGCTAACAATGACTAAATATCTAGTAGCTAATTAGCTGGTTAGCTTCTGATGGCTAGCTGCTGATGGAGGTTCTAGCTATAAGGTCTAAAAAAAAAAATTGCTGATCCGTATCATATTGGGTGAGGCGGGTTGCCGGAAGGTATATTTAATTTAAAAATGGAAAAAGATTTAAATATATTGCAATATATACAAAAAAATACGAAAAATACATACCATTTACAACAAACAGGTCTTAATGCTACACCATCTTGGATTACAAGATGACTCAGTTAAAAACCATTGGATTTAGCAAACTCTGAAATGATTTAGTATTTCTGTGCCCATGAAAACTGTTGCATTTCAGAATACAAAAAAATTGTCCGACAGCAAGATCCAGTATTTAAGTTGAAGTTCATCATATGACAAGCGTAACGTTATGACTATAACTACTGTTCCCTGAAGGAGGGAAACTAGGTACAACATACTATTAAATCCACGCCTCGCTGGAAGCACCACCGTCCACAGGTGATGAGAGTGAGGCTTGGATTTATTCCTTAAAATGTAATGCCGCTCTTCACCAACCCAGGAAAGGGCGGGGACAAACAGGTGTTGAACCTCGATTCCCTCCTTAAGGGAAGAGTAATTATAATCAAAGTTACACTCCCTTTTAGTCAGTCAACTTCGGAACAACATACTATGGGGAAATACAATCATTCCCCAGCCGACCCAAACGGATACTAAATGAAACGTCCCCTGGCAGATCACCCAGACCTGACCCCGCAAGATGCGTCAGTTTGGTCAATTTATTAATTGTCTTTTGTATGAAACACTCCTGTCAATGTTGAGTAAGGACGTACACCTGATTACCCATATAGTAGTAGGACTAGTCTAACTGGCCTGCACACAAATGTAGGCCTATAAATGTGCCCATTTGGGGATGTCTGATAGTATTTCTGATTGTCTTAATGCACCACCACTAATGAGTTGTGGAGCTTCTCAAAGTAACTTTTTCTTCACCTCCAAACAGCAAGTAAACAAAGTCTAATCAAAATCAATTGCGAATGACAATAGTTCCTCAAAGTATTTTTGTAAAATATTTCCAGCTCTTGCTCTTTCGATAACCACTCAGCAGAAAAGGGACAAATGTAATGCTCTGATCCAGTGGAAATGTCATAAAATACCTGATTACTGTCCAGAACTCACTGGAGCAGGAAACTGAGGGCCTGGAATATTTTATACAATGTTGCAAGCTTGCTACCCGAGTTTCCTGACCCAGTTGATAGTTGATACAATGTTTCAAGTTTGTCGTAGACAGGCCATGTGCAGCCAATGTGATTTCTAGGATATTTATTTTTATCAGGATATTTTCTACCTGCAGAATGCAATGTTTTTATTTGTTGGCTTTATGTAGGCTATTTTTTTACATAGTTGGCAATGGCAATAAAAGTTATTTAGATTTGTATAATTTTCATTTAGACAGAATGTAGATTAATCACAGACAATCATTTTGAGATACTATTACAAATTAAATGAAACTGTTCCAGTAAAATATGCATATGAAAATCATAACTGGCACACAGATTGGTAGAAATGGTCAGATAAATTGTCACTCCAACTGGAAAAGGTTGCCGACTGCTGGTGTAGTCTACTACTGAAAATTTCAGGAGCAGAAAGGCAGAATTTACGAAGTCCAGCAGCAGAGGGAGGGGGCTCCCTCCGGTCGGGTTGTGTTGACGACCGGCTCCCTCCGGTCGGGTTGTGTTGACGACCGGCTCCCTCCGGTCGGGTTGTGTTGACGACCGGCTCCCTCCGGTCGGGTTATGTTGACGACCGGCTCCCTCCGGTCGGGTTGTGTTGACGACCGGCTCCCTCCGGTCGGGTTATGTTGACGACCGGCTCCCTCCGGTCGGGTTGTGTTGACGACCGGCTCCCTCCGGTCGGGTTATGTTGACGACCGGCTCCCTCCGGTCAGGTTATGTTGACGACCGGCTCCCTCTGGTCGGGTTGTGTTGACGACCGGCTCCCTCCGGTCGGGTTATGTTGACGACCGGCTCCCTCCGGTCGGGTTGTGTTGACGACCGGCTCCCTCCGGTCGGGTTGTGTTGACGACCGGCTCCCTCTGGTCGGGTTGTGTTGACGACCGGCTCCCTCTGGTCAGGTTATGTTGACGACCGGCTCCCTCCGGTCAGGTTATGTTGACGACCGGCTCCCGCCGGTCGGGTTGTGTTGACGACCGGCTCCCTCCGGTCAGGTTATGTTGACGACCGGCTCCCTCTGGTCGGGTTATGTTGACGACCGGCTCCCTCTAGTCAGGTTATATTGATGACTGGCTCCCTTTAGCCATTTGTGTGTATAATTTATTTAATCAAACAGCGTGCTTAAAGCATCAAACAAGTTCAGTACATATAGATTTTATAAAAACACATGGGGCGATTGGTAGAAAGAACAGATGACTCTTGGTTGACCAAGATGTATTTTAGTTGGGGACAGCACTAGAACATGATTTTGGGGCTCCCAGGTAGCGCAGAGGACACTGCATCTCAGGGCTTGAGGTGCCACTACAGACACCCGGGATCAAATCCAGGCTGTATCACAACCGACCGTGATTGGGAGTCCCATAGGGCGGCGCACAATTAGCCCAGCGTCTTCCGGGGTAGGCAGTCATTGTAAATAAGATTTTGTTCATAACTGACTTGCCTAGTTAAATAAAGGTTACATTCAAATTAATAAGTAAATAGTGTTTCATGACAAACCATTTCTTACAAATCCGTCAAGGCACCAACTTAGAGAAGGGTTTAAAACAAAGGTTTCAAACCAATTCATGAATGTAATTGAATCTAGGTATGTCTTACCTTTAATGTAAGGGCATAAAAAAAAAATTGCTGAATATTATACAATGACTTATCACCAGCTCTAATAATTAGCCTCCACAGGAAATCTACACTGGCAATTCTAGAATATACGATATAGCCTAGAAACCTGGTTAAACTATCACTATGACATCATGGATGAATACTAGAATATACTATATAGCCTAGAAACCTGGTTACACTATCATTATGAGATCATGGATGAATTCTAGAATATACTATATATCCTAGAAACCTGGTAAAACTATCATTATGATATCATGGATGGCCAGTCCTTGTATTCATAGTGTAGTGAATTCAGGGGGTTGCCCTGAGCTGAACTCAAACCTGGGTCTAGTGACCGTCAAGCCAACACCTTATAACTGTTACGCCAAGATGTCTGAACTTCTTGACGAGATCGCTAGGTGTTGGGTTACGGTTGCTACAATAGCTTTCTCAATGAATTTGAGAGTGGTTACATTTCTCCAGCCCCCATCCCTCAGCTGTTTACCAAACCAAGTCTCTTGGCAGCCATTTTGTTGCTGTTTAAATCCTAGGTTGTCCCTGTAAAAAAGCCACACATCAATCAACCAATCTGAAGTTGAAACAATAACAAAGCAGTCATTCCACCACTGTTTTGCTAATAAGATGATGATGGGCCTGGAGACATTTAACTACTCTCAAATTCATAGACAGACCTATGGATGCAAGGACTGACCATCCATGATATCAACATTATAGTTTTAACCATGTTGAGGCTGTTGATTTACATTGTTTCTAAACATTGGAGTAAAAAAAGCTTATTTTGGGTTCTGATGGGGAACAACAGTTGAACTAAGCTCATGAGGCATGTGTTATATTCTCCAACAATCAATGGCTATTGCAGATTTCCCTTTTAACACCAAACATCAGTTCAACAACTGCAGAGTTTGTACCTCTGTATTTAAGACAGTACTTACCAGTGGTAATCACGGCCCGGTTTCTCAAAACCATCTTATGGCTAAGTTCATCTTTAGAACCACTGGATGCCTTAACTTGCGTTTGGGAAATCGGGCCCAGATATCCAGTTTCTTCCTCCTCTTCTTCCGATGAGACCGTAAACTCCCCATCCTCCGCTTTCACTTCAAAAACGGAATCCTCCTCATCTTTTACTGTAACACCCTCCTCCTCTTTCACTGAAACGTCTTTCTCTTCTTCTTTCAGGGTAACAACCTCACCCTCTACTTGTTTTTGTATTGTAACATCCTTCTCTTCCTCCTCCTCTTTGATGAGAGCTTCTTTCTCCGTCCAACAGACCGTCTCTTCTTCAGCAGGAAGAGAGTAATTTAGTGAACTCATGGTCGGAGATGTTAGCTAGCTAGGCTAATGCTAACTTAACCAGCCCGCTAGCTGAATAATAACAACAGCACCGTAAATATGAAATTAAATAGGATAACTAACCAACTAGACGACAGACAAGGGTTTAAAATACAGTGGCTAATATACACTAAAGCGTCTAAAGAGCTTTATGGGTTCGGCTACTTTGGCTAGCAAGCTACCGAGGTGGCGGACTAACTGTTGCTGCTGCTGAAAGAAGCGTTCCGTCCACTAGATTATACGTCACACTAACAGCATTGCGTTCCGTCCACTATATTATACGTCACACTAACAGCATTGCCTTAAAATCGCACACCGCCATCAGCTGACTGGAGTGGGTAACGCTCAGTCTGAACCTCTGACTGCGATGGAGATGTGCGACTTTAAGACAATGACGCTAGTGTGACGTAAAATATATATTATAATGTTCAGACAAAAAATTAGTGTAGGAAGCATGAGTTTTTACTCACCAGTGTAACAATACAGTGTGGTTAAAGACTTAGTAACTTAGTTGTGTTCACGATCTGGTTCCCTATAAGCACAACCAGTTATGTTTTTGAATGATCACATATGTATTAATTTATTTCGGGATTCTGGGTAATCCACAGCAGATTAATGGAGAATTGCTGTGGGTGAGTTCAAAATGGAATAGTACCGGGATAGAAATATATAAATTTGACATTACATCATAAAATCCACCTTTTAAATCATACATTAGCAATTTATGTTTTAGTAACTATTGTTGTTGGTTTGGCGTCAAATAAACCTCTCTTTATATGTTATTTGCCAAATCTCCGTTTTCCATGTAGGTTTTATGCTAAAGTTCCCTCTTTCAAATTGGTATCTAACTGGAAAATGCATCTTCTTTAGGAGTGCTATTTTTACCCTGTCGACTACTGATCGTTCATCCACACTGTGTGTCTCATCAATGCAGGTAATTTATGACAAATGTATAAAGTATATGTTTTATAAATTCATGAACACCAGACAGTTTATTTGCCCGGTTTTGTTAGTTTAGGTGTATTATACTTCCTCGCCTGTAGAGGGGGACATTGAGTCATTTTCCAGGTTCATTTGATATATTTTGATACTAAAATGGATGACAGTTTATTCTGATGATGTGAACATGAGACACATGGAAACAATTGATTAATTTATAATAGTAAATTAGGAATTAGTAGGAATTGTTAAATCCACTATACGATCACAATAACTTTGATAGACATTTCAATCGTTTTTTTGTTAGTATATTATAGGGCAGATTAATGTAGAATTGCTGTGGGAGTGCTATTTATATCCCGTCACTACTGATCATTCATCCATACTGTGTGTGTCCCATCATTGCAGCTTTGGAAATAAATGAACTATCCATCCATTGCTCCTTCCTGTGTTGACTCACTGACTTGAGAGACCAGGAAGGTCACACTAGCTCGATAGGTTGATATCTAGCTCAAGCTTCACCTCATGCTTTTCATGAACTGTGTGGTTGTGTTATCTAGTGGGAACCCGTTAGCACGGTGGGCTCTGGTGCCTTCTTGCCGTGGGCTCAAAATGACAGAGGAAATCAACCTGCTTGCTCCTTTTTGTTTTGTCAACTTTTCGATTTGGATGTTATGTTTGATACCGGAGGTATCATTGAATTGAATTGAATCATTGCATTGAAAGCAGTAAACTTTTTTTGTGTTGATGCCTGTATCACTTTATCAGCAGCACGTCATCAATGACGTCTGGAGATTAATTTCATCGAACAACCACCTGATTGGTTTGGTATTGGGCTGGTTCGACACTGCAAGCGACTGACTGATCTACAAATCACCTTACATCATAAATAAATACTCATTATTATTTATAAATCAGTCAGCCAGTCACAATTTACCCACAATGCAGCATGGATTTGACGCTCTCAAACACGGCCAGTGGTTTAGTAAATGACCTACGTGCTATGGTGTGGGATGTCATCTATAATAATGACATAAAGGCTATGCTGCTACGGTGTGGGATGTCATCTATAATAATGACATAAAGGCTATGCTGCTACGGTGTGGGACGTCATCTATAATAATGACATAAAGGCTATGCTGCTACGGTGTGGGATGTCATCTATAATAATGACATAAAGGCTATGCTGCTACGGTGTGGGATGTCTTCTATAATAATGACATAAAGGCTATGCTGCTACGGTGTGGGATGTCATCTATAATAATGACATAAAGGCTATCCTGCTACGGTGTGGGATGTCATCTATAATAATGACATAAAGGCTATGCTGCTACGGTGTGGGATGCCATCTATAATAATGACATAAAGGCTATGTTGCTAAGGTGTGGGACGTCATCTATAATAATGACATAAAGGCTATGCTGCTACGGTGTGGGATGTCATCTATAATAATGACATAAAGGCTATGCTGCTAAGGTGTGGGACGTCATCTATAATAATGACATAAAGGCTATGCTGCTACGGTGTGGGACGTCATCTATAATAATGACATAAAGGCTATGCTGCTACGGTGTGGGATGTCATCTATAAAAATGACATAAAGGCTATGTTGCTAAGGTGTGGGATGTCATCTATAATAATGACATAAAGGCTATGCTGCTACGGTGTGGGATGTCATCTATAATAATGACATAAAGGCTATGCTGCTACGGTGTGGGATGTCATCTATAATAATGACATAAAGGCTATGCTGCTACGGTGTGGGATGTCATCTATAATAATGACATAAAGGCTATGCTGCTACGGTGTGGGATGTCATCTATAATAATGACATAAAGGCTATGCTGCTACGGTGTGGGATGTCTTCTATAATAATGACATAAAGGCTATGCTGCTACGGTGTGGGATGTCATCTATAATAATGACATAAAGGCTATGCTGCTACGTGCTACGGTGTGGGATGTCATCTATAATAATGACATAAAGGCTATGCTGCTACGGTGTGGGATGTCATCTATAATAATGACATAAAGGCTATGCTGCTACGGTGTGGGATGTCATCTATAATAATGACATAAAGGCTATGCTGCTACGGTGTGGGATGTCATCTATAATAATGACATAAAGGCTATGCTGCTACGGTGTGGGATGTCATCTGTAATAATGACATAAAGGCTATGCTGCTACGTGCTACGGTGTGGGATGTTATCTATAATAATGACATAAAGGCTATGCTGCTACGGTGTGGGACGTCATCTATAATAATGACATAAAGGCTATGCTGCTATGGTGTGGGACGTCATCTATAATAATGACATAAAGGCTATGCTGCTACGGTGTGGGATGTCATCTATAATAATGACATAAAGGCTATGCTGCTACGGTGTGGGACGTCATCTTTAATAATGACAAAGGCTATGCTGCTACGGTGTGGGACGTCATCTATAATAATGACATAAAGGCTATGCTGCTACGGTGTGGGACGTCATCTTTAATAATGACAAAGGCTATGCTGCTACGGTGTGGGACGTCATCTATAATAATGACATAAAGCCTATGCTGCTACGGTGTGGGATGTCATCTATAATAATGACATAAAGGCTATGCTGCTACGGTGTGTGATGTCATCTATAATAATGACATAAAGGCTATGCTGCTACGGTGTGGGACGTCATCTATAATAATGACATAAAGGCTATGCTGCTACGGTGTGGGATGTCATCTATAATAATGACATAAAGTCTATGCTGCTACGGTGTGGGATGTCATCTATAATAATGACATAAAGGCTATGCTGCTACGGTGTGGGACGTCATCTATAATAATGACATAAAGGCTATGCTGCTACGGTGTGGGATGTCATCTATAATAATGACATAAAGGATATGCTGCTACAGTGTGGGACGTCATCTATAATAATGACATAAAGGCTATGCTGCTACGGTGTGGGACGTCATCTATAATAATGACATAAAGGCTATGCTGCTACGGTGTGGGATGTCATCTATAATAATGACATAAAGTCTATGCTGCTACGGTGTGGGATGTCATCTATAATAATGACATAAAGGCTATGCTGCTACGGTGTGGGACGTCATCTATAATAATGACATAAAGGCTATGCTGCTACGGTGTGGGATGTCATCTATAATAATGACATAAAGGATATGCTGCTACAGTGTGGGACGTCATCTATAATAATGACATAAAGGCTATGCTGCTACGGTGTGGGATGTCATCTATAATAATGACATAAAGGCTATGCTGCTACGGTGTGGTATGTCATCTATAATAATGACATAAAGGCTATGCTGCTACGGTGTGGGATGTCATCTATAATAATGACATAAAGGCTATGCTGCTACGGTATGGGATGTCATCTATAATAATGACATAAAGGCTATGCTGCTACGGTGTGGGATGTGATCTATAATAATGACATAAAGGCTATGCTGCTAAGGTGTGGGACGTCATCTATAATAATGACATACAGGCTATGCTGCTACGGTGTGGGATGTCATCTATAATAATGACATAAAGGCTATGCTGCTACGGTGTGGGATGTCATCTATAATAATGACATACAGGCTATGCTGCTACGGTGTGGGATGTCATCTATAATAATGACATAAAGGCTATGCTGCTACGGTGTGGGATGTCATCTATAATAATGACATAAAGGCTATGCTGCTACGGTGTGTGGGATGTCATCTATAATAATGACATAAAGGCTATGCTGCTACAGTGTGGGATGTCATCTATAATAATGACATAAAGGCTATGCTGCTACGGTGTGGGATGTCATCTATAATAATGACATAAAGGCTATGCTGCTACGGTGTGGGACGTCATCTATAATAATAACATAAAGGCTATGCTGCTACGTGCTACGGTGTGGGACGTCATCTATAATAATGACATAAAGGCTATGCTGCTACGGTGTGGGATGTCATCTATAATAATGACATAAAGGCTATGCTGCTACGGTGTGGGATGTCATCTATAATAATGACATAAAGGCTATGCTGCTACGTGCTACGGTGTGGGATGTCATCTATAATAATGACATAAAGGCTATGCTGCTACGGTGTGGGATGTCATCTATAATAATGACATAAAGGCTATGCTGCTACGGTGTGGGATGTCATCTATAATAATGACATAAAGGCTATGCTGCTACGGTGTGGGATGTCATCTATAATAATGACATAAAGGCTATGCTGCTACGGTGTGGGATGTCATCTGTAATAATGACATAAAGGCTATGCTGCTACGTGCTACGGTGTGGGATGTTATCTATAATAATGACATAAAGGCTATGCTGCTACGGTGTGGGACGTCATCTATAATAATGACATAAAGGCTATGCTGCTATGGTGTGGGACGTCATCTATAATAATGACATAAAGGCTATGCTGCTACGGTGTGGGATGTCATCTATAATAATGACATAAAGGCTATGCTGCTACGGTGTGGGACGTCATCTTTAATAATGACAAAGGCTATGCTGCTACGGTGTGGGACGTCATCTATAATAATGACATAAAGGCTATGCTGCTACGGTGTGGGACGTCATCTTTAATAATGACAAAGGCTATGCTGCTACGGTGTGGGACGTCATCTATAATAATGACATAAAGCCTATGCTGCTACGGTGTGGGATGTCATCTATAATAATGACATAAAGGCTATGCTGCTACGGTGTGTGATGTCATCTATAATAATGACATAAAGGCTATGCTGCTACGGTGTGGGACGTCATCTATAATAATGACATAAAGGCTATGCTGCTACGGTGTGGGATGTCATCTATAATAATGACATAAAGTCTATGCTGCTACGGTGTGGGATGTCATCTATAATAATGACATAAAGGCTATGCTGCTACGGTGTGGGACGTCATCTATAATAATGACATAAAGGCTATGCTGCTACGGTGTGGGATGTCATCTATAATAATGACATAAAGGCTATGCTGCTACGGTGTGGGATGTCATCTATAATAATGACATAAAGGCTATGCTGCTACGGTGTGGGACGTCATCTATAATAATGACATAAAGGCTATGCTGCTACGGTGTGGGATGTCATCTATAATAATGACATAAAGGCTATGCTGCTATGTGCTACGGTGTGTTATGTCATCTATAATAATGACATAAAGGCTATGCTGCTACGGTGTGGGATGTCATCTATAATAATGACATAAAGGCTATGCTGCTACGGTATGGGATGTCATCTATAATAATGACATAAAGGCTATGCTGCTACGGTGTGGGATGTGATCTATAATAATGACATAAAGGCTATGCTGCTAAGGTGTGGGACGTCATCTATAATAATGACATACAGGCTATGCTGCTACGGTGTGGGATGTCATCTATAATAATGACATAAAGGCTATGCTGCTACGGTGTGGGATGTCATCTATAATAATGACATACAGGCTATGCTGCTACGGTGTGGGATGTCATCTATAATAATGACATAAAGGCTATGCTGCTACGGTGTGGGATGTCATCTATAATAATGACATAAAGGCTATGCTGCTACGGTGTGTGGGATGTCATCTATAATAATGACATAAAGGCTATGCTGCTACGGTGTGGGATGTCATCTATAATAATGACATAAAGGCTATGCTGCTACGGTGTGGGATGTCATCTATAATAATGACATAAAGGCTATGCTGCTACGGTGTGGGACGTCATCTATAATAATAACATAAAGGCTATGCTGCTACGTGCTACGGTGTGGGACGTCATCTATAATAATGACATAAAGGCTATGCTGCTACGGTGTGGGATGTCATCTATAATAATGACATAAAGGCTATGCTGCTACGGTGTGGGATGTCATCTATAATAATGACATAAAGGCTATGCTGCTACGTGCTACGGTGTGGGATGTCATCTATAATAATGACATAAAGGCTATGCTGCTACGGTGTGGGATGTCATCTATAATAATGACATAAAGGCTATGCTGCTACGGTGTGGGATGTCATCTATAATAATGACATAAAGGCTATGCTGCTACGGTGTGAGATGTCATCTATAATAATGACATAAAGGCTATGCTGCTACGGTGTGGGATGTCATCTATAGTAATGACATAAAGGCTATGCTGCTACGGTGTGGGATGTCATCTATAATAATGACATAAAGGCTATGCTGCTACGTGCTACGGTGTGGGATGTCATCTATAATAATGACATAAAGGTTATGCTTCTACGGTGTGGGATGTCATCTATAATAATAACATAAAGGCTATGCTGCTACGTGCTACGGTGTGGGATGTCATCTATAATAATGACATAAAGGCTATGCTGCTACGGTGTGGGATGTCATCTATAATAATGACATAAAGGCTATGCTGCTACGGTGTGGGATGTCATCTATAATAATGACATAAAGGCTATGCTACTACGGTGTGGGATGTCATCTATAATAATGACATAAAGGCTATGCTGCTACGGTGTGGGATGTCATCTATAATAATGACATAAAGGCTATCATGCTACGTGCTACGGTGTGGGACGTCATCTATAATAATGACATAAAGGCTATGCTGCTACGGTGTGGGATGTCATCCATAATAATGACATAAAGGCTATGCTGCTACGATGTGGGATGTCATCTATAATAATGACATAAAGGCTATGCTGCTACGGTGTGGGATGTCATCTATAATAATGACATAAAGGCTATGCTGCTACGGTGTGGGACGTCATCTATAATAATGACATAAAGGCTATGCTGCTAAGGTGTGGGATGTCATCTATAATAATGACATAAAGGCTATGCTGCTACGGTGTGGGATGTCATCTATAATAATGACATAAAGGCTATGCTGCTACGGTGTGGGACGTCATCTATAATAATGACATAAAGGCTATGCTGCTACGGTGTGGGACGTCATCTATAATAATGACATAAAGGCTATGCTGCTACGGTGTGGGATGTCATCTATAATAATGACATAAAGGCTATGCTGCTACGGTGTGGGATGCCATCTATAATAATGACATAAAGGCTATGCTGCTACGGTGTGGGATGTCATCTATAATAATGACATAAAGGCTATGCTGCTACGGTGTGGGATGTCATCTATAATAATGACATAAAGGCTATGCTGCTACGGTGTGGGACGTCATCTATAATAATGACATAAAGGCTATGCTGCTACGGTGTGGGACGTCATCTATAATAATGACATAAAGGCTATGCTGCTACGTGCTACGGTGTGGGATGTCATCTATAATAATGACATAAAGGCTATGCTGCTACGGTGTGGGACATCATCTATAATAATTTATCTGTTCTAAATTCTGTGTTGCTCAAAGCCTTGAGTGATGAACCTATTTTTGAGACTATTGGTTGTAAAGCGTCAATGCTTCAGGAAGCTTTGTTTCACCATCATGGAATCTATCTATTTTGGATGTTGGGGATTTTCCCTGCCATCATTCTGTGTGTCTCTTTTGATCTGCAGTCATGTTTTAGTTGGGTTTTGTTAGTTGGGTTCTAACTGGTCTCCATTAGTTGGGCTCCAGCTCGCTGACCATTGTGTCACGAACCGGCTCGAAGACCGTGACAAAAAGTGAGACAACGTGGAGATAAAGAATAACAAAATATATTTATTAACTGAAGTAAAGTAAATGCATTTAACACTGGTGTGTGTTTAGTCAGTAGTGTAAGTGATTGGTCGCGTGTTTACATGTGATAATGAGGGGTGTTGAAAGGTGCCAACGCAAACAACCAAAATCTGTCTGTGTCTGCATGGAGAGAGTCTCCTCAATGACTGGGGAAGAGGTGCATTTATCCTGGGACACACCCGAGCCCAAACAACCAAAATCTGTCTGTGTCTGCATGGAGAGAGTCTCCTCAATGACTGGGGAAGAGGTGCATTTATCCTGGGACACACCCGAGCCCAAACAACCAAAATCTGTCTGTGTCTGCATGGAGAGAGTCTCCTCAATGACTGGGGAAGAGGTGCATTTATCCTGGGACACACCCGAGCCCAAACAACCAAAATCTGTCTGTGTCTGCATGGAGAGAGTCTCCTCAATGACTGGGGAAGAGGTGCATTTATCCTAGGACACACCCGAGCCCAAACAACCAAAATCTGTCTGTGTCTGCATGGAGAGAGTCTCCTCAATGACTGGGGAAGAGGTGCATTTATCCTGGTACACACCCGAGCCCAGGTGTGTCCCATTTCACTGAAGACCCTCCCGGCTCCGCCCACCGACATCCTATTAAGGAAAACAAGAGCAAAGAGAAAGAATTCTGCAGACAGAGTGGGAGGGTCGTCACAGCAGTCTGGTGATATACCAGGGCCTGGGGATGCAGTTAGGTTTGTATGTAGTCTGGTGATATACCAGGGCCTGGGGATGCAGTTAGGTTTGTATGCAGTCTGGTGATATACCAGGGACTGGGGATGCAGTTAGGTTTGTTTGCAGTCTGGTGATATACCAGGGACTGGGGATGCAGTTAGGTTTGTTTGCAGTCTGGTGATATACCAGGGACTATGGATGCAGTTAGGTTTGTATGCAGTCTGGTGATATACCAGGGACTGGGGATGCAGTTAGGTTTGTTTGCAGTCTGGTGATATACCAGGGACTGGGGATGCAGTTAGGTTTGTTTGCAGTCTGGTGATATACCAGGGACTATGGATGCAGTTAGGTTTGTATGCAGTCTGGTGATATACCAGGGCCTGGGGATGCAGTTAGGTTTGTATGCAGTCTGGTGATATACCAGGGACCATGCATGCAGTTAGGTTTGTGCAGTCTGGTTATATACCAGGGACTGGGGATGCAGTTAGGTTTGTATGCAGTCTGATGATATACCAGGGACTGGGGATGTAGTTAGGTTTGTACAGTCTGGTGATATACCAGGGACTGGGGATGTAGTTAGGTCTGTACAGTCTGGTGATATACCAGGGACTATGCATGCAGTTAGGTTTGTATGCAGTCTGGTGATATACCAGGGCCTGGGGATGCAGTTAGGTTTGTATGCAGTCTGGTGATATACCAGGGACCATGCATGCAGTTAGGTTTGTGCAGTCTGGTTATATACCAGGGACTATGCATGCAGTTAGGTTTGTATGCAGTCTGGTGATATACCAGGGACTGGGGATGCAGTTAGGTTTGTATGTAGTCTGGTGATATACCAGGGCCTGGGGATGCAGTTAGGTTTGTATGCAGTCTGGTGATATACCAGGGCCTGGGGATGTAGTTAGGTTTGTTTTCCTCTAGCTATTCTCCAGTTTGCTCCCAGCTGCTTTCATGGAACATAGATCACTGTTAAACTAGGCTGCAGAGCGTTCCTAGTCTGACAGATAATTCAACCAGTGTGTGACCAGTGGGTGTCTTTAAATGAATGAATATGAAACTGCCTTAAATACAGATGTGAAGGAGAGTATGTTTTAAATTCTCACTCAAAATATGCACTGCTCTATTTGAACGTCTCAATACTATTATTATTTCATGAAAGGAATGAAAAATACATTTGTGTGCAACAACATAAAAAGTATCTTCCTCCAATCAGCAGATGGCGATGTGCGTCTTTCAGGCGATGCTGCGAGCGTGACGTATAATCTAGTGGACGGAACGGATCAACAACAACGAGTCAGCCACCTCGGTAGCCAACATAGCCGAAACATTTAGGCTGTTTTCTGTGCATATTTGCCTCTGTGTTTTAAATATACGCCTGACATCTAGTTAATTGCCCCCATTTAAATGTTATAGGTACATTGTTAGTCAACTAGCTGGCTTGATAAGTTAGCCTAGCACTAAACTAGTCGCTCATGCTAACTAGCTAATATCCCCGACCATGAGCTCACTGATGTATTCTCCTCCTGTTAAAGAAGAGGAGGTCTGCTGGACGGAGAAAGAAGCTCTGGGGCTGAACATTGTCGTGAAAGAGGAGAAGGAAGAGGAGGATGTCACAGTAAAACAAGAAGTAGAGGGTGAGGCTGTTACCCTGAAAGAAGAAGAGAAAGACGTTACAGTGAAAGAAGAGGAGGAAGACGCGTTCAGAGTGAAAGAGGAGGAGGATGTTACAGTAAAAGAAGAGGAGGAGGAAGAGAAAGAGGAGGATGCAGTTTTTGGAGTGAAGAAGGAGAAAGAGGGAGAGAGAACGGTCATATTGACAGAGGAGTCAGGAGATCTGATTACCACCAGTAAGTACTGTCTTAAAAACGGGCTCTAACTCTCTAAAGGTTTTGAATGAATGTGTGGTTTTTAAGCAGTATGCTTCTGAAATTCTATAATTGAAAATGTTGTTCTGTACTATAGGAATTAATGTGATAATATAATGTTAAAGCTACATTTTAAAATGGGTGGTTAAAGCCCTGAATGCTGATTGGCTGACAGCCGTGGTATAACAGGCCGTATACCATGGGTATGACAAAACATGTATTTTTAATGTTCTAATTACGTTGGTAACCAGTTTATAATTGCGATAATCCACCTCAGGGTTTTGTGATATATGGCCAATATACCACGGCTAAGGGCTGTATCCAGGCACTCTGCGTTGCGTCGTGCTTAAGGACAGTCTTTAACCATGCTATATTGGCCATATACCACACTTCCTCGGGTCTTATTGCTTAACTGTAACATGTGTATACCATCAGAGTCCCCCCCCCCCACCACAAAATCACAACTTAATTGTCTCACAGAATGGCAAACAACCATCTCTGTTCAGCCTATAAACATGACATTATCTATTATTATAGATCTCTGTTCAGCCTATAAACATGACATTATCTATTATTATAGATCTCTGTTCAGCCTATAAACATGACATTATCTATTATTATAGAGCTCTGCTCAGCCTATAAACATGACATTATCAATTATTATAGAGCTCTGCTCAGCCTATAAACACGACATTATCTATTATTATAGAGCTCTGTTCAGCCTATAAACATGACATTCCCTGAGAAATTAGATTTGGAGCTCTACATCATTTGTTTTTAAATCTCACCGTCACCAAGTTTATTTTTAATGATGTAATGTTGTGAAGACTGACCTCAGGTTATTGAGGGATCTAGTCTAGATTAAACCTCATAGGAAGACAATTTTATTTAATGCAGGCTTCATTCAGGTCTCTCTGTTTAACTAAATAATCTGTTTGTCTTTTGGCAGGAGAGAGACCAGACTCTGACAGCGAGAAGAGTTCCTCAGAGGAAACAGACCCAGAGACACCTAACCAACACCACTGCTCCCACTGTGGAAAGAGTTTTAGGTGGTTAGGGAGCCTGAAAATGCATGAGAGAATACATACAGGAGAAAAACCGTACCACTGTTCCTACTGTGGAAAGAATTTTACTCAGTTAGGGGCCCTGGTTGGGCATGAGAGAACACACACTGGAGAGAGGCCTTATCACTGTTCTCACTGTGGAAAGAGTTTTAGGTGGTTATGGGTCCTGAAAAAGCATGAGAGAATACACACTGGAGAGAAGCCTTATCACTGTTCTCACTGTGGAAACAGTTTTAGGTGGTTAGTGAGCCTGAAAACGCATGAGAGAACACACACAGGAGAAAAACCTTTCCAATGTTCCCAGTGTGAAAAGAGTTTTAGGTGGTCAGGGAGTCTGAAAAAGCATGAGAGAAAACACACAGGAGAAAAGCCTTTCCAACATACTAATACACAGGAGGAGAAGACATACCACTGCTCTCATTGTGAAAAGACATTTTCCCAGTCAGAGGACCTGAAAACACACGAGAGAATAGAGAGGCTGTGTTCTGACTTATGTTTCTGACTGAGAATTTGTCCACGGCCAGGATTCACAGGGCCTGGGTGTCCGCTATGGACACCTGGAAGAAATCAGCAGCGGACATTTCTGAAGGTTTATCCAACAGACCTGTACATCCAGGAATGGATCTCTATAATGTGTAACTATTTCTGAAGGTTTATCCAACAGACCTGTACATCCATGAATGGATCTCTATAATGTGTAACTGTTTCTGAATGTTTATCCAACAGACCTGTACATCCAGGAATGGATCTCTATAATGTGTAACTATTTCTGAAGGTTTATCCAACAGACCTGTACATCCAGGAATGGGTCTCTATAATGTGTAACTATTTCTGGAGGTTTATCCAACAGACCTGTTCATCCAGGAATGGATCTCTATAATGTGTAACTATTTCTGCTGTATTGTGATGTATTGTTTAATAGATGTACTATGTTAGGTATATTTATCTGTGGTTTTATTTCAACAGATTTTACTGATGCTATTAGATTGTACTATGTTAGGTATATTTATCTGTGGTTTTATTTCAACAGATTTGACTGATGCTATTAGATTGTACTATGTTAGGTATATTTATCTGTGGTTTTATTTCAACAGATTTGACTGATGCTATTAGATTGTACTATGTTAGGTATATTTATCTGTGGTTTTATTTCAACAGATTTGACTGATGCTATTAGATTGTACTATGTTAGGTATATTTATCTGTGGTTTTATTTCAACAGATTCTACTGATACTATTAGATTGCTGGGTGGGGGGAGTTTTATATATACAGAGACTTCAGAAAGTATTCCCCTTGACTGGTCCCACATGTTGTTGTGTTACATCCTGAATGTATAATGGATTCAATACCCCATAATGTCAAAGTGGAATTATGTTTTTGGAAATGTTTACAAATGTAATTAAAAGCCTAAATAAGTTCAGGAGTAAAGATGTTGCTTAACAAGTCACATAATAAGTTGCAGGGACTCACTCTGTGTGCAATAATAGTGTTTAACATGATTTTTGAATGACTACCTCATCTCTGTACCCCACACATACAATTATCTGTAATGGCCCTCAGTCGAGCAGTGAATTTCGAACACAGATTCAACCACAAAGACCAGGTAGGTTGTCTAATGCCTCGCAAAGAAAGACACCTATTGGTGAATATCCCTTTGAGCATCATTGGTGAAGTTATTAATGACACTTTAGATGATGTATCAATACAACCAGTCACTACAAAGATGCAGGCGTCCTTCCTAACTCAGTTGCTGGAGAGGAAGGAAACCGCTCAGGGATTTCACCATGAAGCCAATGGTGACTTTAAAATAGTTACAATGTTTAATGGTTGTGATAGGAGAAAACTGAGGATGGATCAACAACATTGTAGTTACTCCACAATGCTAACCTCAATGACAGAGTGAAAAGAAAGAAGCCTGTACAGAAAACAATATGCCAAAACATTTATCCTGTTTGCAATGAGGCACTAAAGTAATAATGCAAAACAATGTGGCAAAGAAATTAACTTTTTATCCTGAATACAAAGTGTTATGTTTGGGGCAAATCCAACACATCACTGACTACCACTCTTCATATTTTCAAGCATGGTGGTGGCTGCATCATGTTATGGGTGTGCTTGTCATTGGCGTCACTACAGTCCCTGGTTCTAATCCAGGCTGTATCACAACCGGCTGTGATCGGGAGTCTCATAGGGCGGCGCCCAAATGGCCCAGCGTCGTCCGGGTTAGGGGAGGGTGGCAGGAACTAATGGGGATCCTTAATAAACCCCAGGAAGAGTAGCTGCTGCCTTGGGAGGAACTAATGGGGATCCTTAATAAACCCCAGGAAGAGTAGCTGCTGCCTTGGCAGGAACTAATGGGGATCCTTAATAAACCCCAGGAAGAGTAGCTGCTGCCTTGGCAGGAACTAATGGGGATCCGTAATAAACCTTATTTGTAAATGCTTATTAGCATCAAAGTAGATGACATGCAAGACTACAAATAATAATAATAATAAACTACTTCCATTAAGTATGATGGAGGCCACTAAGACTACAAATCCCTGCAGCTCCACGGATTCAGACTACAAATAATTACATTTACATTTACATTTAAGTCATTTAGCAGACGCTCTTATCCAGAGCGACTTACAAATTGGTGCATTCACCTTATGATATCCAGTGGAACAACCACTTTACAATAGTGCATCTAACTCTTTAAGGGGGGGGGGGTTAGAAGGATTACTTTATCCTATCCTAGGTATTCCTTGAAGAGGTGGGGTTTCAGGTGTCTCCGGAAGGTGGTGATTGACTCCGCTGACCTGGCGTCGTGAGGGAGTTTGTTCCACCATTGGGGTGCCAGAGCAGCGAACAGTAATAATAATAATAAACTTCTTCCATTAAGTATGACAGAGGCCACTAAGACTACAAATCCCTGCAGCCTGACGGATTCAGACTACACATAATAATAATAACAAACTTCTTCCATTAAGTATGATGGAGGCCACTGTGTTCTTGGGGACCTTCAATGCTGCAGAAATGTTTTGGTACCCTTCCCCAGATCTGGGCCTCGACACAATACTGTCTCAGAGCTCTACGGACAAATCCTTTGACCTCGTGGCTTGGTTACCTGTGGGACTTTATACAGACAGGTGTGTGCCTTTCCGAATCATGTCCAATCAATTGAATTTACCACATAGTAAAGGGTCTGAATACTTAAGTAAATAATTGTGCAAAAATGTCTAAAAACCTGTTTTTGGTTTGTCATTATGGGGTATTGTGATGTCATAATGGGATATTGTGATGTCATTATAGGGTATTGTGATGCCATTATGGGGTATTGTGATGTCATTATGGGGTATTGTTTGTAGATTGATGAGGGAAAAAATCTTCCATTTTAGAATAAGGCTTTAATGTAACAAAATGTGGAGAAAGTGAAGGGTCTGAATACTTAACGAATGCACTGTATACCCCTGGTAGAGTTTTCTACCGCTGGCAGAGTTTTCTTCCGTTGGCAGTTTTGTACACAGTCATGTGATACGTGGTATAGAAAAGTCCAATCTTAGGAGAGTACATGGGAGGCACTATACTGTGTGTCTGCAGGTGTCTATCTGGTCAAAACCACTGATACAGGTGCCCCTCCACCCTCTGGTGGGATTGATCATGTCTACAGAGAAACCTAGATTCAAATACCTAGATGTATGTGTATTGGGTATATGTTGTGAAATTGTTAGATATTACTTGTTAGATATTACTGCACTGTTGGGGCTAGAAACACAAGCATTTCGCTACACCCGCAATAATATCTGCTAAACATGTGTAGGTGACCAATGAAATGTTATTTGATTTGAAATAAACGTCCTATTTATCAAAGGTGCTTTTGGCTGGGGTCAAAATGATTTGAATTTGTTAAAAGTCCATATTGATACAGAAACACTAAACCATGATTTAGATTTATTAAGAACAAGTTGATTGACAAAGTCATGAAAAATTGGAACAATTGAATAAACCACATTTTGGCTGTGATAAAAGATATGCCTCTGGGGTCAAAATTATCCATGTCAGAAGTATGGATCAATGCAAATATGTAGTGGGTGTAACGTTTGTTTTAAATTATCACTCATTAAACACGACTCAATCAACACATGCTTCTCTTTGAACGACTTTATATAATAATCAACTTTTATTAAATAAATGAAAAAATAAACTTTTGGTTCCTCAACTGCGTTTCCCACTCCGGTCAGCAGATGGCGATGTGCGTCTTTCAGGTTCAGGCGATGCTGCCAGTGTGACGTATAATCTAGTGGACGGGACGCTTCTTCAACAACAACAGCTAGTCAGACACCTCCGTAGCTTTCTAGCAAACATAGCTACAACATTCACCCGCTTTACACTGTTTTGGTGTATATTAGTCGCTGTGTATTAAACACACTTCTGTCGTATGTACTTGTTGGCCCATTCAATTATATATTTACGTTATTTGTCAGCTAGCTTGTTTGCTAAGTTAGCTTTGAACTAGGCTAGTCGCTAATGCTAGCTAGCTAACATCTCCGACCATGAGTTCACTAAGCTACTCTCCTCTTGATAAAGATGAGGAGGTATGCTGGACGGAGAAAGAAGCTTTCGTCAAAGAGGAGGAGGAAGAGAAGGATGTTACAATACAAATACAAGTAGAGGGTGAGGCTGTTACCGTGAAAGAAGAAGAGAAAGACGTTACAGTGAAAGAAGAGGAAGACGCGTTCAGAGTGAAAGAGGAGGAGGATGTTACAGTAAAAGAAGAGGAAGAGAAAGAGGAGGATGCAGTTTTTGGAGTGAAAGAGGAGGAGGGGGAGATGACTGTCACATTGAAAGAGGAGAAGGAAGAAGAGGAGGTTGGAGATCTGTTTAACCCCAGTAAGTACCGTCGTTGAACCAATATGCAGAACCAATATGCAGAACCAATATGCATTGAACCAATATGCACTACACTTTAATGTTGTTCTGTAGGAATGGCTGAAGCTACACTGTAACGTGTAGAACATCAAGAGTGGACCATCAACAAAACGTTAACAATTGATCAAATGCATCCAATGACAATGCCTGAAATACTGTAGTCCTCAATATCTCCTATTAGATTAGCCCAATATGTAGTCTTAAAGGGGCAATCAGCAGTTGTTACATCCATTTTGGGACTTATACATTAATGATATGTACCCATTGTTTCTTTAAGAATTCACTTATAAATGCCTCATGAGCTTAGTTCAACTATCGTACCCCATCAGAACCCAAAATATGAGCTTTTTTTACTCCAATGTTTGTCAGTAAATATAAACAAACACTGTATATCCTCAAAACATGGTTAAAACTAGAATGTTGATATCATGGATGGTTGCATTTCTCCAGCCCCATCCCTCAGCTTTTTACCGAAACGGGCAGGGAGTACGCTTTGTTATTGTTTCTACTGCTGATTGCTGCCCCCGTTACTCCTCAAGGTCCAAGGACTGTATGTTATTTTCAGAGGTAGACTGGCTCTGGCAGCTAAAATAGTCAAATATTCCATCTAAATGTGAATCCATTCTCAATTGCGATACATTTCTAGAAACATAAATCGCTGTACTTTCATATCAATTCAGAATCATTTCACACAATACTTTCATATCACATCAAAATAAGTAACCAGTCGCGACGCCCCAAACGGTAAACCAAATTAGTTTCTCGTAATTTCACCTTTCTTTAGGCTTCTTTTTCTTCTTTGGACTTTATATGGCGGTTGGAAACCAACTTTAAGGTGCATTACCACCATCAACTGGACTGGAGTGTGGACCTCAGTTCATCTTTCAATCACCCACGTGGGTATATACCAAGACAGTCATGAAGAGGGCACAACAAAACCTTTTCCCCCTCAGGAGACTGAAAAGATTTGGCATGGGTCCCCAGATCCTCAAAAGGTTCTACAGCTGCACCATCGAGAGCATCCTGACCGGTTGCATCACCGCCTGGTATGGCAACTGCTCGCCATCTGACCCTAAGGCGCTAAAGAGGGTAGTGCGAACGGCCCAGTACATCACTGTGGCCAAGCTTCCTGCCATCCAGGACCTATATAATAGGCGGTGTCAGAGGAAAGCCCACAAAATTGTCAGCGACTCCAGTCACCCAAGTTATAGACTGTTTTCTCTGCTACTGCACGGCAAGTGGTACCGCAGCAGCAAGTCTAGAACCAAAAGCCTCCTCAACAGCTTCTACCCCCAAGCCATAAGACTGCTGAACAATTCGTAAAATCACCACCGGACAATTTACATTGACCCCCCTCCCTTTTGTGCACTGCTGCTACTCACTGGTTGTTTGTTACCTGTGCATAGTCACTACGCCCCCACCTTCTTGTACAGATTACCTCAACTAGCCTGTAACCCTGCACACTGACTCGGTACCGATGCCCCCTGTATATAGCCTCCACACTGACTCAATACCGGTGCCCCCTGTATATAGCCTCCACACTGACTCAGTACCGGTGCCCCCTGTTTATAACCTCCACACTGACTCGGTACCGGTGCCCCTTGTATATAGCCTCCACACTGACTCGGTACCGGTGCCCCCTGTATATAGCCTCCACACTGACTCGGTACCGGTGCCCCCTGTATATAACCTCCACACTGACTCGTTACCGGTGCCCCCTGTATATAACCTCCACACTGACTTGGTACCGGTGCCCCCTGTATATAACCTCCACACTGACTCGGTACCGGTGCCCCCTGTATATAGCCTCCACACTGACTCGATACCGGTGCCCCCTGTATATAACCTTCACACTGACTCGGTACCGGTGCCCCCTGTATATAACCTTCACACTGACTCTGTACCGGTGCCCCCTGTATATAACCTCCACACTGACTCAGTACCGGTGCCCCCTGTATATAACCTTCACACTGACTCGGTACCGGTGCCCCCTGTATATAGCCTCCACACTGACTCGGTACCGGTGCCCCCTGTATATAACCTCCACACTGACTCAGTACCGGTGCCCCCTGTATATAGCCTCCACACTGACTCAGTACCGGTGCCCCCTGTATATAACCTCCACACTGACTCAGTACCGGTGCTCCCTGTATATAGCCTCCACACTGACTCAGTACCAGTGCTCCCTGTATATAGCCTCCACACTGACTCAGTACCGGTGCTCCCTGTATATAGCCTCCACACTGACTCGGTACCGGTGCCCCCTGTATATAGCCTCCACACTGACTCGGTACCGGTGCCCCCTGTATATAGCCTCCACACTGACTCAGTACCGGTGCCCCCCTGTATATAGCCTCCACACTGACTCAGTACCGGTGCCCCCTGTATATAGCCTCCACACTGACTCAGTACCGGTGCCCCCCTGTATATAGCCTCCACACTGACTCAGTACCGGTGCCCCCTGTATATAGCCTCCACACTGACTCGGTACCTGTGAACCCCTGTATATAGCCTCGTTATTGTTATTCTCATTGTGTTACTTTTTATTATTACTTTTTATTTTAGTCTACTTGGTAAACGTTTTCTTCTTCTTGAACTGCACTGTTGGTTAAGGGCTTGTAAGTAAAGCATTTCACGGTAAAGTCTAAGTTGGTGTCTTGATGGATTTGTAAAAAACGGTTTGTCATAAAACACTATATATATTTTTTTTTAAATGTTGCTGACACCCCTCCCCAGAGGTGTCTCATTATTGGGATTCATTGCTGATTCCTACCTGTAGCTCACTATGAGGTGTCTAGTGATACAGGTTAAGGGCCCTGTTGGAGATTGGTGGTTGGTAGTGGAGTCGAGGGAACAAGCAGGGTTGGACAGGGCCATGTTATTATCCCACACACAGTCTCTGTGGTTCATATGAACCCCATTCCTGGGAATTAGATTTGATTACAAATCGCCCCTGTCTGTTACCACAGAAGGGTTCCGTCTGTCCCATTCCCAGCTAGGTTACGAGGCGCTTTGTCACCAGTACCTATGACTGGTTGATAGGGGAAACCTCCATGCTTATTATAGAACAAGTAATTAGGGGAAAACTATTTAGTAAACTGAAATAAAATAACAAACCTGTTTGAAAAATTACAACTATTCCAAAACTATCTTTGACTCGAACTAAAATAGCCTAAAATAATAACCAGCATGAATTATGTTCAGTTTGAATAATTTATATCTTAACTTTGGGCAAAAATATAATATTTTTTATGTGGTTTTAAAGCTTCTGAACCTGGTGGCTGGTAAATGCTGCCATGGGATGGCAATGTTTCAAATAGACCTAGCTTGTGTATCACTATCACCTGCTATCACCAGAAATACTTTAAGAAATGAGGATATTGGAAACTCCTTTCGATTTGAATTAACAGCTTAAAGAAATTAACATTGGCATGAATTACCCTCCGTGAACAAGAAGCACAACATTACAAATATTTTCAGAGATGTGAGATAATTAACTTGTTCTCTGTAATATTGTATAGCTTTGCAATCGTGACGTTACGTACTTTCAAGGACAATAGGCATGTTTCTCGACTCATACCCTGACTTTAAAAAGGGATTTCGTGAGAATTAGGAACTGCGTGTCACAGCATGACAATGTGATTGGTCGACAGTCTCTTGGACGGGTGTTAAATACGCTTTGACATTTTCTGGAATAGTTTTTATTTGAAAACGTTTTTGTTTACTTGTCTGCCTATTGAATTTGGAATGGACTCTACTGTTCATCTCTGAAACTCACTGAGATAATTCCTTTGATCCAGCAGTAGCAATACAGGGATATAACATCTACAGAAAAGACAGGAATGCTTATGGGGGAGGTGGTGCTGTATACAGTGCATTCTGAAAGTATTCAGACCCCTTGACTTTTTCCACTTTTTGTTACTTTAAAGCCTTAAAAACATCTCCACAGCATCATGCTTCACCGTAGGGATGGTACCAGGTTTCCTCCAGACGTGACTCTTGGCATTCAGGCCAAACAGTTCCATCTTGGTTTCATCAAGCCAGCAAATATTGTTTCTCATGGTCTGAGAGTCCTTAAGGTGCCTTTTGGCAAACTCCGAGCAGGCTGTTATGTGCCTTTTACTGAGGAGTGGTTTCCATCTGGCCACTCTACCGTTAAGGTCTGATTGGTGGAGGGCTGCAGAGATGGTTGTCCTTCTGGAAGGTTCTTCCATCTCCACAGAGGATCTCTGGAGCTCTGTCAGAGTGAACATCAGGTTTTTGGTCACCTCCCTGACCAAGGCCCTTCTGTCCAAACTGAGCGATTGGGGGAGGTGACCAGCTCTAGGCAGAGTATTCCATTTAAAAATGATGGAGGCCACTGAGTTCTTAGGGACCTTCAATGCTGCAGAATTTTTTTTGGTACTCTTCCCCAGATCTGTGCCTTGACACAATCCTATCTAGGACCTCTTGGGACAGTTCCTTCGACCTCATTGCTTGGTTTTCGCTCTGACATGCATTGTCATTTGTGGGACCATATATAAACAGGTGTGTGCCTTCCAAATCATATCCAATCAATTGAATTTATTTAATTTACCACAGGTGGACTCCGAACAAGTTGTAGATACATCTCAAGGATGATTAATGGAAACAAGATGCACCTGAAAGCAATTTCGAGTCTCATAGCAAAGGGTCTGAATACTTATGTAAATAAGGTATTTCTGTTAATTATCTGTTGTCATTATGGGCTATTGATGACACCCCTCTGAAACACGATAACCATCAGAAAAACCTATTCTCTTCCTTAGCCTACTCCTCCCGCTGCTGCTGGCCTTCGTAATTTTGATGTTATAGTCCTATGGTTTCTGGTAATAGGCTACACCAGCAGTCGGCAACCTTTCTCCATTTGGTGCTAATTTATCTGACAATTTCTACTGATCTGGTGCCAGTTATGATTTTCATATTCACATTTTACTGGAACAGTTTAATTTATAGTAGTCTTTGTATCTCAACATAATTCTCTGTGGTTAATCTACATTCTATTTAAATGAAAATTATAAATACAATTTTTTATTGCCATTGCTAAGTTTTTTTAAATAACATACATAAAGCCCAAACATTTTATCGTTGTGGCCTGCAGGTACAAAATATCCTGATAAAAATAAATATCTTATATATCACATTGGCTACGCATGGCCTGTCTACAACGAACTTTAAACATTGTATCAACTATCAACTGGGTGAAACTCCTGATGTTCTTATTTTCCTCAATTAAGTTGGAAAAATAGGATGATCGAGTAGCAGTGAGGGCTCTTCGATACTGCACGGTACTGTCTTTCCAAGCTAGTCGGAAGACTTCCAGTTTGTTGTGGCGCCATTTCCGTTCCAATTGTCTGGAAGCTTGCTTCAGAGCTCGGGTATTTTCTGTATACCAGGGAGCTAGTTTCTTATGACAAATGTTTTTAGTTTTTAGGGGTGCGACTGCATCTAGAGTATTGCGCAAGGTTAAATTGAGTTCCTCAGTTAGGTGGTTACCTGATTTTTGTCCTCTGACGTCCTTGGGTAAGCAGAGGGAGTCTGGAAGGGCATCGAGGAATCTTTGGGTTGTCTGAGAATGTATAACATGACTTTTGATGCTCCTTGGTTGGGGTCTGAGCAGATTATTTGTTGCGATTGCAAACGTAATAAAATGGTGGTCCGATAGTCCAGGATTATGAGGAAAAACATTAAGATCCACAACATTTATTCCATGAGACAAAACTAGGTCCAGAGTATGACTGGGGAAGTGACTAGGTCTGGAGACATGTTGGACAAAACCCACTGAGTCGATGATGGCTCCGAAAGCCTTTTGGAGTGGGACTGTGGACTTTTCCATGTGAATATTAAAGTCACAAAAAATTAGAATATTATCTGCCATGACTACAAGGTCCGATAGGAATTCAGGGAACTCAGTGAGGAACGCTGTATATGGACCAGGAGGCCTGTAAACAGTAACTATAAAAAGTGATTGAGTAGGCTGCATAGATTTCATGACTAGAAGCTCAAAAGACGAAAACGTCATTTATTTTTTTGTAAATTGAAATTTGCTATCGTAAATGTTAGCAACACCTCCGCCTTTGCGGGATGCACGGGGGATATGGTCACTAGTGTAACCAGGAGGTGAGGCCTCATTTAACACAGTAAATTCATCAGGCTTAAGCCATGTTTCAGTCAGGCCAATCACATCAAGATTATGATCAGTGATTAGTTCATTGACTATAACTGCCTTTGAAGTGAGGGATCTAACATTAAGTAGCCCTATTTTGAGATGTGAGGTATCACAATCGCTTTAAATAATGGCAGGAATGGAGGAGGTCTTTATTCTAGTGAGATTGCTAAGGCGAACACCGCCATGTTTAGTTTTGCCCAACCTAGGTCGAGGCACAGACACGGTCTCAATGGGGATAGCTGAGCTGACTACACTGACTGTGCTAGTGGCTATCGGTGTCCTCATTAGCAGGGAGGAGTTTCTGCATTTAAATTATCTGTCCATCGCCCTCGTACCTCAATTTTATTAAACACAGAAAGGGGCCTATATTGGAGTCCAAAGGTCGTTTGGCACACTGCTTAGGATTTCAACAACATTAATAACTTATTTCTAGCCTACAATCATCGATGTTACTACTAATGTGAAAACAAGACAAAATATGACTATTGTTGCTCATTTTAAGACAATTGTCAAATAATTTGAACATTTATTACAGACGTCAATTGTTGTACAACATCATGGCTACGCTGTTGGCATCACCTTTTACAGTGAATTTCTGCTGTTGTTGGCCTTTAACCATCGGTCACACTTTGTCGTTCACACAGGAGAGAGACGTGACTATTGTGGTTCCTTTGCGGAGCCTCAACAACCTCATGATGCTGAAGAGGCAGAGAAGAGTCTCTCCAGATCAGAACACCTCAAGAAACACCAGCAGAGATCCACAGGGAAGAAACCTCACTGCTGCTCTGACTGTGGGAAGAGAATCACCTCATCAGGCATTCATCAGAGAATACACACAGGAGAGAAACCTTATAGCTGTACTCAATGTGGGATGAGTTTTACTACATCTAGCCATCTTACTGTACACCAGAGAACACACACAGGAGAGAAACCTTATAGCTGTGCTCAATGTGGTAAGAGTTTTACTGAATCTAGCCATCTGACTGTACACCAGAGAACACACACAGGAGACAAACCTTATATCTGTGATCAATGTGGGAAGCGTTTTGTTCAATCTAGCGATCTGACAGTGCACCAGAGAATACACACAGGAGAGAAATCCTATAGCTGTGATCAATGTGGAAAGAGTTTTATTACATCTAACATTCTGACTCGACACCAGAGAAGACACACAGGAGAGAAACCTTATAGCTGTGCTCAATGTGGTAAGAGTTTTACTGAATCTAGCCATATGACTGTACACCAGAGAACACACACAGGAGAGAAACCGTATAGCTGTGGTCAATGTGGGAAGAGTTTTACTACATCTAGCCATCTGACTGTACACCAGAGAACACACACAGGAGAGAAACCGTATAGCTGTGGTCAATGTGGGAAGAGTTTTGGTCAATCTGGCCATCTGACAGTGCACCAAAGAAGACACACAGAAGAGAAATCCTATAGCTGTGAACAATGTGGGAAGAGTTTTATTACATCTAACATTCTGACTCGACACCAGAGAACACACACAGGAGAGAAATCTCATAGCTGTGACCAGAGATAATCTGATAAAAGATCTCTGATCAAATATCAGAAAATACATGAAGGCGTTGTTTCATGATATCAATGAATTAATGTCTCAATGTAGAATGTTTTAACATTGTAGAAGGAGTATTTTAATATTGTCACAATGTAGAAGCCTAAACGTTTGCCCCCTATTCTATTGATTTCAACATGATATGGATATTAGCCTCAGGGGGAAAATCTTTAACAAAAAATGATTAACACAAAAAAAGCTGTGTTACACTTACCACGTTGGTGACCCACTTGAATCAAAATGCAACACTTCAAAATGTAGGGAGCTGTTTTCTACAAGTTGGCCTCTAACCAGGGATGTACACATTATTCCCAGATTCTGTGTGGTTTTTGAGCTGTTAGTTTTAACAGGACGTGCAACCTCATCTCCCTCTCGCACAAATGATTTTAGCGTTATATCGATGCGTTATGACAAATAAGTGTTGCGTTCCTTTGTTTAGCGACCCCTAAATTTAAATGCATCACTCCAAAATGTAGCTGACTGTCTTCTGCAGGTTGTCCTCTAACCAGTGAGGTAAAATATATCTCCCATTTCCATGTGTTTTTTTAGTTGTTAGTTTCAACAGCACGAACAACCTGATTTCCCCCCTAATCGATATCAGTGATTTATTGCTACTTGTCAAAACAACAGCGTTTCTGGTGCTTGTGTCCATGGTGAGGACAACTTGGTTTCTGATTGTCTGAAGGTTGGGCAGTCAAAAAGATTTGCGTTTGAGTTGCCATGGATCTTATTTTGACTGCACGTTTTTCCGTTTTGGTTTTTGTTTGTTCCAAGTGGACGAGAGTTCTAGAAGCTAGTGGGGGAAAAAAATAGTTTTTTTCTTGTTTTTAATTGTTGACAACATGTTTATATTGGTGAAGCATTGTAGTTGATTATAATGTGAGATGGAAAAAAATTCTGTTGGTGGTAAGCATTCTATTAAGGTGTTAGTCTTTGGTTTTTCCATTTATATTTTGAGGTTTGGATTTTTAGCACGTATAGCTCGTTAGCACGTAGGAAGCACTGATTGGTGTCACCTCGTTAGTCAGTATGTGTTACACCTGTGCTGGCTTGTCGATCTCGTTAGTGGGAAGGTGTTTCACCTGAGCTGGTCCAGGTTCTATTTAAGTGTCTGGCCCAGTGCTCCAGTTGTCTTGATAGATGTGGAGAGTCAACAACTTTAGTTGTGCTATCGTTCTGGTTTGCTTCCTGACTTTAAGTTTGGTGTGGGTTTTTCTTTTGTTTTCCTCTTCTTGGGCAGATTTAGTGGGTCTCATGGTGGGTGACTTTTAGGTCCCAGTTGTCGTTACTAGTCAACTTTCAGTGGACACTGAGAGCAAAACTGCAACATTATGTTATAATACCTTTATTGCATCAAATGGTTGTTTTATGCAACAGAATAGAGGGTTCTTAGAACTATTGTGTCTGTGTGTTCTACTGAGGATGGGCCTCTGGGAGATAACACTGACAGGAGATTTACAATGCATTTTGGGTGATAAAACCTAAAGAGACTGCATTCCAGAGCATGAGTTAATGTTTCTGTTCTATATGGTACCAGGGAGAGATGACCCCAGGGCCAGACCCTGGTCTCTACACAAAGTGTACAGTTTTTACAGCAGATAGTTACAATTCTCAGCAGACACTATCTTTCATACAAATCTTAACCTTGTGACCCGTTCTATACATCTGTTGTTGGTCATGTAGGTTGAAAGGGGTGTATCTTGGCTATAAAAAACCTTTGTACTTTTGTCTCGGGGCTCTCAACGAATCTCTGGGGGTGATTTGTCGACCAGCCATCATTATCGTAGAGCACTCAATTGATATGTTATAATTGTATTGACCTGCTCCCTTATTAATAACTGAATAAAGATTTAGTTTAAGAATAACTCTGACTTGTGTGATAAGTTTGTCTCAATTGATATGAAAGAAAATAACCACATTTGGCAATGGGGTTGTGAATCTTCACTTGATGACCGCTCCTGACGATCTGGGTAAATCGTGCACGAGGGATCCCTCAAACTTGGGATCTCAGAGAGACCACACTTTGGGATCGGAGCAGATGGTACCACCTTTGATCTGAGAGCCAGTATAGATGACCATGAGATAGAAATGTGAAAATATTCCTGCAGGTTAAAATATTGTTGAAAAACAACTAATTGATTAGGTATGTTTGGGAATAGCATTGTGTTACTGTGATATGAGAGTTGTGTGACTGTGATATGAGAGTTGTGACTGATTTGAGAGTTGTGTTCCTCACAGAGATCTATAGTTCCTCACGGAGATCTATAGTTCATCACGGAGATCCATAGTTCCTCACAGAGATCTATAGTTCCTCACGGAGATCTATAGTTCCTCACAGAGATCTATAGTTCCTCACAGAGATCTATAGTTCCTCATATAGATCTATAGGTTCTCACAGAGCTCTATAGTTCCTCATATAGATCTATAGGTCCTCCTAGAGATCTGTAGTAACTTGTATAGAAATATGTTTAATTAGATGATTGACATGTGGATAATAAGCATTGATACAACGTTATCTTGGGGTTCCGTTCCTTCACTGCCATCATAGAAGATCACGGGGTGGTATTGAGAGGGGATGATAGTTTAGAAAGCAGCGGAAGGTCTATAGTTCCTGGGAGGCTTGATTTTGCCGTGGTCTCTGGGAGGTTAGAGAACCGTTGAATTCCGGTCATTGTCCGGGAAACAAACATATATTTTTTGGGTTCCGCTGTGAGTATGTTTGGAGAGCTGCTTCGTAGCTGCGGAGAGTCCTTGAAAAAGCAAATGGAATGGTTGTCGTGAGTACCTGAGAATTTCTTACGTTTTATATGGATTCTGTGAAAATATGAAAATAAGATGAATTGTATGTGTGTATAACGATTACTAGAGATTTGATAAAGTAATACTGGGAATATAATTAGATACAATTTAAACAACCCATATGTAGACGAACGTAGGTTTTGAGTTGGTATCTTTCATGGATCATTTGATAAAGATGAGGTTTAAGCATTATTAAACAGTCTACAAAGTCTGGGTAGTTGTCTCAGAAACTGGTGGGAGTGTGTCCACTTTAGGTTAAGTTACCATAAGGATGAAACTATAAAACGCTTATTGGACTGTCTCCGTCCGGGTACTACATTTGAAAAAAACTGCACTTAAGTCCTGAAAATTCAGGGGGGGGGGGGGGGGTTCTTCCCAATATGAGACGAGTTGCTATATTTATTGAATAAACCTTTTTCCATAAAGTTTGAGTGAACCCCACCTTCTAAGAAGTTATTTGAAGAACCTTTTGGGGCTGTTTTTCATTGACCAAGAACCCTACGGTTCTTAGGGGATCTGAGAACAACTCCAGTTGAACCCTTCATTTTTAGAGTTGTAGTCGGCTCTATTTACTCTCAGATTCAAAACATGATGATTAGCATCAACGATCAAGTCAGCTGCTGCTGCTCCAATACAGTATGAGGTGAGACAGTGAACTGATGTTGAACTGGGCAGTCAGCTGATGCTGCTCCAATATAGTATGAGGTGAGACGGTGAACTGACGTTGAACTGGGCAGTCAGCTGCTGCTGCTCCAATACAGTATGAGGTGAGACGGTGAACTGATGTTGAACTGGGCAGTCAGCTGCTGCTGCTCCAATACAGTATGAGATGAGACGGTGAACTGATGTTGAACTGGGCAGTCAGTCATTCATTCTGTACTATGAGTCTATCAAATCAAATTGTATTAGTCACATGCGCCGAATACAACAGGTGTAGTGAAATGCTTACAGTGAATCCTTAGAGTGAAATGCTGACTTACAAGCCCCTAGCAAACAATGCAGTTTTAAAAAGTACAAATAAGAAATAAAAGGTACAAGTAATTAAAGAGCAGAAGTTAAATAACAATAGCTAAAATATATACAGGGGGTACCGGTACAGAGTCAATGTGGAGACTATATACAGCGGGTACCGGTACAGAGTCAATGTGGAGACTATATACAGGGGGTACCGGTACAGAGTCAATGTGGAGACTATATACAGGGTGTACCGGTACAGAGTCAATGTGGAGGCTATATACAGGGGGTACCGGTACAGAGTCAATGTGGAGACTATATACAGGGGGTACCAGTACAGAGTCAATGTGGAGGCTATATACAGGGGGTACCGGTACAGAGTCAATGTGGAGACTATATACAGGGGGTACAGGTACAGAGTCAATGTGGAGACTATATACAGGGGGTACTGGTACAGAGTCAATGTGGAGGCTATATACAGGGGGTACCGGTACAGAGTCAATGTGAAGACTATATACAGGGGGTACTGGTACAGAGTCAATGTGGAGACTATATACAGGGGGTACCAGTACAGAGTCAATGTGAAGACTATATACAGGGGTACCGGTACAGAGTCAATGTGGAGACTATATACAGGGGGTACCAGTACAATGTGAAGACTATATACAGGGGGTACCGGTACAGAGTCAATGTGAAGACTATATACAGGGGTGCCGGTACAGAGTCAATGTGGAGACTATATACAGGGGTGCCGGTACAGAGTCAATGTGGAGACTATATACAGGGTGTTACGGTACTGAGTCAATGTGAAGACTATATACAGGGGGTACTGGTACAGAGTCAATGTGGAGGCTATATACAGGGGGTACTGGTACAGAGTCAATGTGGAGGCTATATACAGGGGGTACCGGTACGGAGTCAATGTGAAGACTATATACAGGGGGTACTGGTACAGAGTCAATGTGGAGACTATATACAGGGTGTTACGGTACTGAGTCAATGTGAAGACTATATACAGGGGGTACTGGTACAGTCAATGTGGAGACTATATACAGGGGGTACCGGTACAGAGTCAATGTGGAGGCTATATACAGGGGGTACCGGTACAGAGTCAATGTGCGGGGGCACCGGTTAGTTGAGGTAATTGAGGTAATAAGTACATATAGGTAGAGTTATTAAAGTGACAATGCATAGATGATAACAGAGTGTGTGGGGTGGGCCCTTCCTCTGACACCGCCTGGTATAGAGGTCCTGGATGGCAGGAAGCTTGGCCCCAGTGATGTACTAGGCTGTACATACTACCCTCTGTAGTGCCTTGCGGTCGGAGGCAGAGCAGTTGCCATACCAGGCAGGGATGCAACCAGTCAGGATGCTCTCGATGGTGCAGCTGTAGAACCTTTTGAGGATCTGAGGACCCATGCTAAATCTTTTCAGTCTCCTGAGGGGGAATAGGTTTTGTCGTGCCGTCTTCACGATTGTCTTGGTGTGCTTGGACCATGATAGTTTGTTAGTGATGTGGACACCAAGGAACTTGAAGCTCTCAACCTGCTCCACTACAGCCCCGTTGATGAGAATGGGGGCGTGCTCGGTCTTCTTTTCCTGTAGTCCACAATCATCTCCTTTGTCTTGATCACGTTGAGGGAGAGGTTGTTTTCCTGCAACACACAGCCAGACCACCTCCCTATAGGCTGTCTCGTAGTTGTTGGTGATCAGGCCTACCACTGTTGTGGCATTGGCAAACTTAATGATGGTGTTGGAGTCGTGCCTGGCCGTGCAGTCATGAGTGAATAGGGAGTACAGGAGGGGGCTGAGCACACACCCCTGAGGGGCCCCTGTGTTGAGGATCAGCGTGGCGGATGTGTTGTTACCTACCCTTAAAAAACATGAGCTGGCGCACACCCAGAAAAATAATTTGTGTGGAGGTGCTGACTAACGGCGAATAAACTATCAAAATAAAGAAAGTTGCACACTCCATGTATAAACTCCCAGCAATTTAATGGGTATTTACCAACGTTTCGGCATCACTGTGCCTTCCTCAGGGTGATGTCATGAATACTTGAACCAGGTTATGTAGACAAACAGTGCAATTAGTGTAACCAATGACAATGAACCCATGACAATAGTGAGGGGTGTGTCATAATGATTAAGTTAATGAAAATTAATTTGTGAAACTGTTAAAAAATAGTATATGGCATATTAAATATATTACTCTATTGTTATCATATAGAAACATCATGGAATATTGTACATCATATTTAATATATTACTCTATTGTTATCATATAGAAACATCATGGAATATTGTACATCATATTAAATATATTACTCTATTGTTATCATATAGAAACATCATGGAATATTGTACATCATATTAAATATATTACGCTATTGTTATCATATAGAAACATCATGGAATATTGTACATCATATTAGCATCAACATACATTATTGTTTCATTCAATTTCACATAATAAGGATATTTAATATTTAATAGTACAGAAGTCAGAACTCATCACCTGCTATGTAAAAGAGACAGAAGAATGCACAATGGTCAATGCTATCTGGGATCCTTGGGACATCCCTACCCTAAACCCTAACCTTAACCATTTAAATGTCAACTTCAATATGCTAGGGACGTCCCAAGGATGTATCTCTACCTGAAAATAGATGATCTAAGTGATTGATAGTTGGTATTCAGCAGTCATAAAGCCTTATTTACTTTAATGAACGACTAAAATTGAGATTTTGTCAGACAGCAGTTCTACACTTTATTGACTGACTGATCCATTCATCCTTCCATCCCTCAGCCTTCCTCTCCTCTGAAGACCCAGTGAGGGTGGAGCTCAGTCAGAGAGCTGTTGAGGGACTGGTTAGGAAGAACACTTCTACAGCCAGAGAGGTGAGAGGTCACAGATGGTTTAGATGGTCAATATTTATGTCCCTAGCGGTTCATCACATCAGCTAAAGGGAATATGTTCCATCATCTATGTTTATTTACATTAGTGCAAATTGTCCACTGATGTGGGTGTAGTTTGTCACCCCTTTTGGCTGTATGAAAGTGAATTTCCCCTCAGGCACACACATTTGTTCTTTGTTATTATCCGAGTCACTGCCTGTTCAGTCCGCTATGATCTAGAAGGCGAGGTCAGTACAGGTGCATCAAAGCTGGGACCGAGAGACAGAAGCTGTTTTTCCATCACTAACACAGAGAGGCTGCTGCCTACATACATGTAACAGTATAACTTTAGTACGTCCCCTCGCCCCGACACGGGCGCGAACCAGGGACCTTCTGCACACATCAACAACGGTCGCCCACGAAGCATCGTTACCCATCGCGCCACAAAGGCCGCGGCCCTTGCAGAGCAAGGGGCAACACTACTTCTAGGTTTCAGAGCAAGTGACGTAACTGATTGAAATGCTAGTAGCGCGTACCCGCTAACTAGCTAGCCATTTCACATCCGTTACATACACAGACTTGAAATCATTGGCCACTTCAAGGAATGGAACACTAGTCACTTTAATAATGTTTACATATCTGGCATTACTCATCTCATATGTATATACTGTATTCTATTCTACTGTATCTTAGTCTATGTATTACTCATCTCATATGTATATACTGTATTCTATCCTATTCTACTGTATCTTAGTCTATGTATTACTCATCTCATATGTATATACTATATTCTATCCTATTCTACTGTATCTGTCTATGTATTACTCATCTCATATGTATATACTGTATTCTATCCTATTCTACTGTATCTTAGTCTATGTATTACTCATCTCATATGTATATACTGTATTCATTAACAAATACTAAAAGGGACCAAGAATCTGTTGATTGGTCAGTCATTGGGTTCATTTGTTGAAATCAAATCAAGATTTATTTATACCGCACATTTCAGACATGGATGCAACACAATGGCTTCACAGGAAAAAAACTAATAAAAAAATGAAATATTTAGTACACAACAAACAGAAGACTAACAACTGAAAGACTAATGAGCATCCTAAGGAAATGCCATTGATTAAAATATGAATTGGATGCAATATCCAACCCAAAATATTAGCTTGTTTTTTAGGAG
This sequence comes from Salvelinus namaycush, assembly GCF_016432855.1. Taxonomy (NCBI): domain Eukaryota; kingdom Metazoa; phylum Chordata; class Actinopteri; order Salmoniformes; family Salmonidae; genus Salvelinus; species Salvelinus namaycush. The sequence goes on from NW_024058909.1 coordinate 221,053, forward strand.
GTGCTCTGAAAGACACTATGGGGGTGTTCATTGGAAGTTGACTAGTAATAACAACAGGGACATAAAAACCACCCACCATGAGACCCACTAAATCTGCCCAAGAAGAGGCAAACAAAAGAAAAACCCACAATAAACTTAAAGACAGGAAGTAAACCAAAAAGGTGGAGCAACTAAAGGTGTTGACTCCACATCTATCAAGACAACTGGAGCACTGGGCCAGACACTCTTAAATAGAACCTGGACCAGCTCAGGTGAAACACCTTCCCACTAACGAGATGGACAAGCCAGCACAGGTGTAACACATACGGACTAACGAGGTGACACCAATCAGTGCACCCAAGACACATTTCAGTTGAATGCATTCAGTTGTACAATCAATCAAATGTATTTATAAAGCCCTTCTTACATCAGCTGATGTCACAGAGTGCTGTACAGACACCCAGCCTAAAACCCCAAATAGCAAGCATTGCAGGTGTAGAAGCACGGTGACTAGGAAAAACTCCCTAGAAAGACAAGAACCTAGGAAGAAACCTAGAGAGGAATCAGGCTCTGAGGGGTGGCCAGTCCTCTTCTGGCTGTGCCGGGTGGAGATTATAACAGAACATGGCCAAGATGTTCAAATGTTCATAGATGACCAGCAGGGTCAAATAATAATAATCACAGTGGTTGTCGAAGGTGCAACAGGTCAGCACCTCAGGAGTAAATGTCAGTTGGCTTTTCATAGCCAATCATTCAGAGTATCTCTACAACTTCCATTTCACATAATCATCTACAATGCTTCACCTTCTACAATATAAACATGGTGTCTACTGGCTGTCAACAAGTAAAAACACGTATGTCTAAATAATAATATGCAATCGTATAATTTTTTTAATCCTTTTTCTTTCCATAGAATCCTAAAACTCACTAGCTTCTAGAACTCTCGTCTTCCTAAAACCCACTAGCTTCTAGAACTCTCGTCTTCCTAAAACTCACTAGCTTCTAGAACTCTCGTCTCTCTAAAACTCACTAGCTTCTAGAACTCTCGTCTTCCTAAAACTCACTAGCTTCTAGAACTCTCGTCTTCCTAAAACCAACTAGCTTCTAGAACTCTCGTCTTCCTAAAACTCTTCCTAAAACTCACTAGCTTCTAGAACTCTCGTCCCCTTGGAACGAGCCCAAACAAAACTCAAATCAAATTGTATTAGTCACATGTGCAGATACAACACTGGAACTCTTACTTACGAGCCCCTAACAGTGCAGTTTAAAAAAAATACAGAAAAGAATAAGAGATAAAACTAATCTCCATCACGGGAAAAACATGTCAAAATAAATTGTGATCATGATAACTCACTGGCTAAATGCAAAACACAAATCTATTTGACTGCCCAGCCTTGAGACAATCAACAACCAAGTTGTCCTTAACACAGACATGTCTGATTTCAAGAGGAAACTCCTAGTAACCGTAGTAACTTTCCACCTCACTGCGGAGCTTCTCTCTCTTTTCAGGGTTCACTAGATAGGCATGTTGTTGGATATAAAAGCAGGGTAACAATGTCAATATAATTGTACCCAAAAATGTCAAGTTGGTTGCATGAATAACTATGATTACTAAATGTTACATAATTGTAAATATGAAATATCAAAACCAAATGTTCACCCCTTTGTTAATATGTATTGGCAATAATTAACTTAATGGTGAGGCATGGAATAATAAAACATGTATATTTTGTCAGGCTGAATGTTTGAATATATGAGGTGATTTGAGTCATGCTTCTTCAGTAGTGGAATAAAGACAATTAGCACTTGAATGTAGTCAATAAATACTGGAGTAATGTAGGATTGTTAATAAAAGTTGATTATTGACCAATTCATTATACTGTCCGATTTATTATACTGCGTCCATGTGTATAAGCTGTTGAAATTAAGATGTTTTCAAGTCACTGAAAAAACGGCCAGAAAATACATATTTTCAACCGAACATATATTGGACGTCGGGCATAGTCTTCTTTTCAACGTCTTTTGAATGACATTTTACTAAGTGGGAATAGTGCAATGTCAAAACACAGTTTTAACATGTCCAAATCAATAACCAATATGCAGAAACAGTTTGGGATATATTGAAAACCTAAACATTTTGTTTCATTTTGATTCCAGTGGGTCACCAACGTGGTAAACAGCTAGCTACATTGTGATTCCAGTGGGTCACCAACGTGGTAAACAGCTAGCTACATTGTGATTCCAGTGGGTCACCAACGTGGTAAACAGCTAGCTACATTTTGATTCCAGTGGGTCACCAATGTGGTAAGTGTAACACAACTCTTTTTTGGTTAAATCACATAAATAGTAACTCTTTCAATTCAGAGCCTGGATTTTTTCCCTGAGTGTAAAATCAATTGAACAGGGGGCAAACATTTAGGGTTCTACATTGACATTCATTAAAATACTCCTACTACAATGTTAAAATAATCTACATTGTGACATTATTTAATTATTTAATTGATATCATGAAAAAACTCCTTCATCTATTTTCTGATGTTTGATCAGAGATCTTTTACTAGAGTATCTCTTCCCACATTGATCACAGCTATAAGGTTTCTGTCCTGTGTGTTTTCCCTGGTGTAATGTCAGCTGGCTAGATTGACCAAAACTCTTTCCACATTGACCACAGCCATAAGGTTTCTCTCCTGTGTGTGTTCTCTGGTGTAATGTCAGCTGGCTAGATTGACACAAACTCTTCCCACATTGACCACAGCTAAAAGGTTTCTCTCCTGTGTGTATTCTCTGGTGTAATGTCATCTGGCTAGATTTACCAAAACTCTTTCCACATTGACCACAGCCATAAGGTTTCTCTCCCGTGTGTGTTCTCCGGTGTAAAGTCAGAGAGCCCGATGTAGTAAAACTCTTCCCACATTGATCACAGCTATAAGGTTTCTCTCCTGTGTGTATTCTCTGGTGTACTGTCAGCTGGTCAGATGTAACAAAACTCTTCCCACAATGATCACAACTATAAAGTTTCTCTCCTATGTGTCTTCTCTGGTGCACTTTCAGATTGATAGATTGACCAAAACTCTTCCCACATTGACCACAGCTATAAGATTTCTCTCCTGTGTGTGTTCTCTGGTGTACTGTCAGCTGGCTAGCTTGACCAAAACTCTTCCCACATTGAGCACAGCCATATGGTTTCTCTCTTGTGTGATGTCTTTGATGTCTTTTAAGTTTTACTGATGAGGTGAATCTCTTCCCACATTGACCACAGATATAAGGTTTCTCTCCTGTGTGGATTCTCTGATGAATTTTAATGTCTGATGAGGTGAATCTCTTCCCACAGTCAGAGCAGCGGTGAGATTTCTTCCCTGTGGGTCTCCACTGGTGTTTCTTGAGGTGTTCTGATGTGGAGAGACTCTTCTCTGCCTCTTCAGCATCATGTTGTTGTTGAGGCTCCCCAGAGGATCCTACGATAGTCCCGTATCTCTCCTGTGTGAACAACGAAGTCAGACGGTTAAAGGCCCACAACAGCAGAAATCCACTGTTTATTTGAGGTAAAAGGTGATGCCCAGAGCGTACCCATGCAGTTGTACAACAATTGATGTCTCTTAAATTATTTTACAATTGTCAGTCAAGACCTAAGCAGTGTGCCAGACCAGACGACCTTTGGTCTCCAAAAAAGGCCCCTTTCTGTGTTCTGTGCTAAAATTGCAGGACGAGGGCGATGCACACACAATTTGATTGCAGAAACCGCTAGTTATGGATGTAGTATATCTGTCTGGAACACAAATGGTGAACAAAGATTTTAGTTTTCCACAATGTATTCTGAATATTACAGCGCAAGATCAGGAGTGCTACTCAAGGAAACTCACATTAAGCTCTGTGTCGCTAGTTACTAATTCACCACCGTGGGGGAAAACTCAGGGGAGTTCTCATAGGCTGACAGCAAATATAGCCTCCATTTACAGGTTGCTTATGAGTGCATTTCACATTACTTTTGGATAATAACTGTAACGCTCGTTTGAATCTCCTGCTTAATATGTTTGTGTTATTGTCGCAAATCAACTGCTTTATACTTATAAAACACTTCAACCAGTAAAATGCTCTTTAGCTAGCTTTGCCATCAGCCTGAAACTGAGGGTTTGTACATTAAGTGTTTAACAAATTGGCCCATAACTTCACCTAACAACATAGACCTACTGTAGGACCCATAACTTCACCTAACAATAACATAGACCTACTGTAGGACCCATAACTTCACCTAACAATAACATAGACCTAGGACTATAAATCATTTAATATTTCAGGTGAAACATGGAAACTAAAATGTCTTTGTCATGACATTTCATAACCTGATCACCAGATAATTTTGTGAATAATCCCACTAGGCTACTTTGTAATGTGTTGTCATTCTAAATGTCCCGAATAAAGGAAAATAGCTCTGTGTGTTGTACAATTGCCTATCCATCAAGGAACAGTTCTCTACACATTATGAGCTAAGTATCTCCATTTCCAAACAGACTAACGAGACCCTACTGGAAATCAAGCAGACAATAACATTATAAGCACCAATTTGTTAGGGATGTTGGATCCAACGTGGAGCACGGCATAACTGTCTTTACCAGAGTAATGAATGAAGAAGCACTTTGGTTGTTGTTGCATGTCGTGATGTTTGTCATTTGACTGTCATTCAGAAAATGATTTCCTGGATCACTTGATGATAGTTGAACATGTGACTATAACAAAACAGCTACAGTATTAAGTATTATGTGTAATTATTGAAAAACCACGTTAATGACAGTATCCATTTGGGTGTTGTCAATAAAGTTAAGGGGACTTTCGGTTAGAACCATTGGATTTAGCAAACTCTGAAATTATTGAAAACTGTTTTCCCAGCGTAACATAAGGAGACACTAAATGTGACGTAGTTAGAGAGCATTTCAGAGATCTGAATACAATACTGTCCCACTGCAAGATCCAGTATTTAAGTTGAAGTTAATCATATGACAAGCGTAACGTTATGACTATAACTACTGTTCCCTGAAGGAGGGAAACTAGGTACAACATACTATTAAATCCACATGTTATGACTATAACTACTGTTCCCTGAAGGAGGGAAACTAGGTACAACATACTATTAAATCCACATGTTATGACTATAACTACTGTTCCCTGAAGGAGGGAAACTAGGTACAACATACTATTAAATCCACATGTTATGACTATAACTACTGTTCCCTGAAGGAGGGAAACTAGGTACAACATACTATTAAATCCACACCTCGCTGGAAGCCCCGCCTTCCACAGGTGATGAGCGTGAGACTTGGATTTATTCCTTCAATTTAATACCGCTCTTCACCGACCCAGGAAGGGGTGGGGCCAATCAGGTGTTGTACCTCGTTTCCCTCCTTCAGGAAACAGTAATTATAGTCAAAGTTACACTTCCTTTCAGTCGGTCAACTTCGGTACAACATACTATGGAGAAATAGATTCATTCCCCATGCCGACCCAAACGGATACTAAATGAAACGACCCATGGCAGACCACCCAGACCTGACCCCGCAAGATGCGTCAGTTTTGTCAATTTATTCATTGTCTTTTGTTTGAAACACTCCTGTCAATGTTGAGTAAGGACGCACACCTGATTACACATATAGAAGTAGGACTAGTTTACCTGATTACACATATAGTAGTAGGACTAGTCTACATGGTTACACATATAGAAGTAGGACTAGTCTACATGGTTACACATATAGAAGTAGGACTAGTCTACATGGTTACACATATAGAAGTAGGACTAGTCTACATGGTTACACATATAGAAGTAGGACTAGTCTACCCGGTTACACATTTAGAAGTAGGACTAGTCTACCTAGTTACACATATAGAAGTAGGACTAGTCTACCTGGTTACACATATAGAAATAGGACTAGTTTACCTGGCCTGAGTGCAAATGAAGACCTATAAATGTGCCCATTTGGGGATGTCTGATAGTATTTCAGATTGTCTTTACGCACCACCACTAATGAGCTGTGGAGCTTCTCAAAAAAAAATGATTCAGCTTCTCCAACTAATTTTTTCTTCACCTCAAACAGCAGGTAAACAAAGTCTTATTAGAATCCATTACGAATGACAATAGTTGCTCAAAGTATTTGTAAATTATTTCCAGCTCTCGCCCTTTCGATAACCACTCAGCATTAAAGGGAAAAATGTAATGCTCTGATCCAGTGGAAATGTTATAAAATACCTGATTACTTCTTATCCTTTGCACAAATAGACGACAGATGTGTCTGTCCAGAACTCACTGGCGCGGGAAACTGAAGGCCCAGATTATTTTATACAATGTTGCAAGTTTCAGAGGACCCAGTTGATAGTTGATAGAATGTTTCAAGTTCGTTGTTGACAGGCCATGTGCAGCCAATGGGATTTATAGGATATTTATTTTTAAATCTGGATATTTTCTACCTGCAGCCTGCAAATGTTTTTGTTTGTTGGTTTCATGTAGATTATTTTTTTACATAGTTTGCAATGGCAATAAAAGTTACTTTTAGATTTGTATAATTTTCATTTAGATAGAATGTAGATTAATCACAGATAATGATGTTGAGATAAAGACTATTATAATTATTATTACTATTATAAATTAAATGAAACTGTTCCAGTAAAATGTGAATATGAAAATCCTAACTGGCACCAGATCAGTAGAAATGGTCAGATAAAGTGGGCACCAAATGGAAAAGGTTACTGACTGCTGGTGTAGCCTATGACCAGAAACTATAGGAGCATTACGACTGCTGGTGTAGCCTATTACCAGAAACTATAGGAGCATAATGACTGCTGGTGTAGCCTATGACCAGAAACTATAGGAGCATAACGACTGCTGGTGTAGCCTATTACCAGAAACTATAGGAGCATAACGACTGCTGGTGTAGCCTATTACCAGAAACTATAGGAGCATAACGACTGCTGGTGTAGTCTATTACCAGAAACTATAGGAGCATAACGACTGCTGGTGTAGCCTATTACCAGAAACTATAGGAGCATAACAACTGCTGGTGTAGCCTATTACCAGAAACTATAGGAGCATAACGACTGCTGGTGTTGTCTATTACCAGAAACTATAGGAGCATAATGACTGCTGGTGTAGCCTATTACCAGAAACTATAGGAGCATAACGACTGCTGGTGTAGCCTATTACCAGAAACTGTAGGAGCATAATGACTGCTGGTGTAGCCTATTACCAGAAACTGTAGGAGCATAATGACTGCTGGTGTAGCCTATTACCAGAAACTATAGGAGCATAACGACTGCTGGTGTAGCATATTACCAGAAACTATAGGAGCATAACGACTGCTGGTGTAGCCTATTACCAGAAACTATAGGAGCATGATTGCTGGTGTAGCCTATTACCAGAAACTATAGGAGCATAACGACTGCTGGTGTAGTCTATTACCAGAAACTATAGGAGCATAACGACTGCTGGTGTAGCCTATTACCAGAAACTATAGGAGCATAACGACTGCTGGTGTAGTCTATTACCAGAAACTATAGGAGCATAACGACTGCTGGTGTAGTCTATTACCAGAAACTATAGGAGCATAACGACTGCTGGTGTAGTTTATTACCAGAAACTATAGGAGCATAACATCAGAATTTACGAAGGCCAGCAGCAGCGGGAGGAGTAGGCTAAAGAAGACGTTTTTCTGATGGTTAGGCTATCTTGTTTCAGAGGGGTGTCATCAATAGCCCATAATGACAAAGTGAAAACAGGTAAAAAACAGAAATACCTTATTTACTTAATTATTCAGACCCTTTGCTATCAGACTGTTTATTTGTTGGCTTTATGTCGGCTATTTTTTACATAGTTGGCAATAAAAGTTACTTTTAGATTTGTATAATTTTCATTTAGATTTAGGTGGAATGTAGATTAATCACAGACAATGATTTTGAGAAACTGTTATCAATGAAATTAAACTGTTCCAGTAAAATGAACATATGAAAATCATAACCGGCACGCAGATCGGTAGAAATGGTAAGATACATTTGCACTCCAAATGTAGGTTGCCGACTGCTTGTGTAGCCTATTACCAGCAACGTCAGAATGTATGAAGGCCAGCAGGAGTTGGTTCAGGAAGAGTTTATTCTCTTCTGGTTGGGCGATATTGATGTAATGGCATGAAAATAAATTGGCTGAATATCATACAATGACTTATCAACAGCTCTAACAATTTGACCCCCACAGGAAATCTTCACTGGCAATTCTGGATGAATTCTAGAATATACTATATAGCCTAGAAACCTGGTTAAACTATCATTATGACATCATGGATGAATTCTAGAATATACTATATAGCCTAGAAACCTGGTTAAACTATCATTATGACACCATGGATGAATTCTAGAATAAACTATATATCCTAGAAACCTGGTTAACTTCTGGCTGCAGCCCGGTGTCGGTACACTTATGACAACAGCCAGCTCAAAGTGCAGGGCGCGAAATTCAAAAGATATTTTTTTTAAATATTTAACTTTCACACATTAACAAGTCCAATACAGCATATGAAAGGTACACATCTTGTGAATCCAGCCAACATGTCCGATTTTTTAAATGTTTTACAGGGAAGACACAATATGTAAATCTATTAGCTAACCACGTTAGCAAAAGACACCACTTTTTTTACTCCACCAGTTTTTTACTCCATCAGTAGCTATCACAAATTCGACCAAATAAAGATATAAATAGCCACTAACCAAGAAACAACTTCATCAGATGACAGTCTGATAACATATTTATTGTATAGCATATGTTTTGTTAGAAAAATGTGCATATTTCAGGTATAAATCATAGTTTACAATGCAGCTACAATCAGAAATTGCACCGAAAGCAGCCATAATATTTACAGACACCAACGTCAAATACCTAATTACTCATCATAAAACATTTCTGAAAAATACATAGTGTACAGCAAATGAAAGACAGGCATCTTGTGATTCCAGACAATATTTCCGATTTATTAAGTGTTTTACAGCGAAAACAAAATGTAGCGTTATATTAGCGTAGCCACAATAGCCAGAAACACTTGGGCGCTGACGACTAATTCACATACACGACAGATATATGAAATAGCATCATAAAATGTTTCTTACTTTTGGTGATCTTCCGTCAGAATGTTGGACAAGGTGTCCTTTGTCCAGAACAGTCGTTGTTTGGATAAGGAACGGCAACTTTCCCTCTTCAAATAGCATGCACACTAGCCAAGGGGCGCGAATCTCTCCATGTAAACAAACGGAAGCGATTGGAACACGGCAAAACTCCCGAAAAATGTTCAATAATCTGATTAAACTATATTGAAAAAACATACTTTACGATCATATGGTGACATGTATCAAATAAAATCAAAGCCGGAAAAAGTAGTCGCCTATTACGGCAGCTAAAGAGAAGGCAATCCCACTGTCCACCTCGCGCACTTCAGAGTACCGAAAATGGGGGACACGTCATTCCAAGATGATGTGTTCCATCTCAGACCAAGATAATCACCTCATTTCTTCTCTCAAAGCCTCTTGACATCCAGAGGAAGGTGTATGACGTGCATGTATACTAATAGATCTCATGACCATGTATAGGCAGGAAGTAGAAGAGAGCCTCGGTTTCAGACATTCCACTTCCTGGTCAGGAAGTATGCTGCAGAATGACTTCTGTTTCACTCAGAGAAATAATTCAAACGGTTTTCGAAACTAGAGAGTGTTTTCTATCCAATAGTAATAATAATATGCATATTGTACGAGCAAGAATTGAGTACGAGGCCGTTTGAAATGGGCACCTTTTATCTGGCTACTCAATACTGCCCCTTGCAGCCCAAACAGGTTAAACTATCACTATGACATCATGGATGAATTCTAGAATATACTATATAGCCTAGAAACCTGGTTAAACTATCATTATGACATCATGGATGAATTCTAGAATATACTATATATCCTAGAAACCTGGTTAAACTATCATTATGACATCATGGATGGCCAGTCCTTGTACTCATAGTGTAGTGAATACAGGGGGTAGCCCTGAGCTGAACTCAAACCTGGGTCCAGTGACTCAAGTTAACACCTTATAACTGTTACACCAAGATGTCTGAACTTCTTGACGAGGTCCCTAGGTTTTGGGTTAAGGTTGATACAATAGCTTTCTCTATGAATTTGAGAGTAGTTACATTTCTCCAACCCCCATCCCTCAGCTGTTTACCAAACCAAGTCTCTGGGCAGCCATTTTGTTTCTGTTTAAATCCTAGGTTGTCCCTTTAAAAAAGCCACACAACAAACAACCAATATGCAGTTGAAACAATAACAAAGCTGTAATTCTACTACTGTTTTGCTAATAAGATGATGATGGGGTTGGAGAAATGTAACTACTCTCAAATTCATAGACAGACCAATGGATGCAAGGACTGACCATCCATGATATCAACATTATAGTTTTAACCATGTTGAGGCTATACAGTGTTGATTTACATTGTTTCTAAACATTGCAGTGAAAAAAGTTTATTTGGGGTTCTGATGGGGTACAACAGTTTAACTAAGCTCATGAGGCATGTGTTATATTCTTCAATAATCAATGGCTATAAATAAATAATTTAAAAGTCCAAATATGGATGTAGCAATTGCAGATTTCCCATTTAACACCAAACATCAGTTCAACAACTGCAGAGTTTGTGCCTCTGTTTTTAAGACAGTACTTACTAGTGTTAATCAGGGAACGGTTTCTCAAAACCATCTTACGGCTAAGTTCACCGTTAGAACCATAGGACACCTTAAGATGCGTTTGGGAAACCGGGACCAGATATCCAGTTTCCTTCTCTTCTTCCTCCTCCTTTTTCGATGTAACAGTCATCTCTTCCTCCTCCTCTTTCACTCTGAACGCGTCTTCCTCTTCTATCACAGTAACGGCCTCATCCTCTACTTCTTGTTTTACTGTAACATCCCCCTCCTCTTTCACTCTGAACGCGTCTTCCTCTTCTTTCACAGTAACGGCCTCATCCTCTACTTCTTGTTTTACTGTGATATCCTCCTCTCCTTTTGCACGGGAGTAGCTTAGTGACCGCATGGTCGGGGATGTTAGCTAGCAAGGCTAATGCTAACTTAACCAGCCCGCTAACGGAATAATAACAACAACACCGTAAATATGAAATTAAAACGGATAACTAACTAGACGACAGAAGAGGGTTTAAAACACAGTGGCTAATAATTACGAAAGCGTCTAAAGAGCTTTATTGGTTCAGCTATTTTGTCTAGCAAGCTACGGAGGTGGCTGACTTACTGTTGCTGCTGTTGAAAGAAGCGTTCCGTCCACTAGATTATACGTCACAGTAGCAGCATTGCCTTAAAGTCGCAGACCGCAATCTGCTGACTGCAGTGGGCAACACAATTGAGTAAAACGTATATTTTATTTTCAGACAAAAAGTTAAAGGGTAGGAATCAGGGACGTCGCTAGAACTAAAATATTAATTAGCCCCCACTAAATAAATCAATATCAGTCAATATATTTTTTCTGTAATTTCTTTTTTTTGTCAACCGTTCCATCTCATCTTAAACTTTTTACCGGGCCGGCACTAGGACCGGGGGAGGCTGCTGCTGCACTAGTGACTGTTAGACTTTCTTCAGCAAAGATATAGTAGAACTGAACTAAATCAAAGATGGCGGACAGAAATACTAGAAGAGAGGGGTACCCCTACACAGAACTGAACTGAATCAAAGATGGCGGACAGAAATACTAGGAGAGAGGGGTACCCCTACACAGAACTGTACTGCATCAAAGATGACGAACATAAATACTAGAAGAGAGGGGTACCCCTACACAGAACTGAACTGAATCAAAGATGGCAGACAGAAATACTAGGATGGAAGCAAATGTAAGGGATTATAAAGTCATAACGAATCATGCAAAAAACATGTACAGTTGACAGGAATGTTAGTTCATGTAGAGACAAACGATTATGCATTTTTTTATCATAAAGTTAATTTATGAAAATCGCGATTTAGCAAGGTAGCTGACATTAGCCAGCTAGCTGACTAGCTAACATTAGCCAGCTAGCTGACTAGCTAACATTAGCCAGCTAGCTGACTAGCTAACATTAGCCAGGTAGCTGACTAGCTAACATTAGCCAGCTAGCTGACCCAGCTAACAGCCAGATCAAACGATTATGCATTTTTTAAATCATAGTTCATTTACGAAAATCGTGATTTAGCCAGCTAGCTGACTAGCTAACATTAGCCAGCTAGCTGCCTAGCTAACATTAGCCAGCTAGCTGCCTAGCTAACATTAGCCAGCTAGCTGACTAGCTAACATTAACCAGCTAGCTGACTAGCTAACATTAGCCAGCTAGCTGACCCAGCTAACATTAGCCAGCTAGCTGACTAGCTAACATTAGCCAGCTAGCTGACTAGCTAACATTAGCCAGCTAGCTGCCTAGCTAACATTAGCCAGCTAGCTGACTAGCTAACATTAACCAGCTAGCTGACTAGCTAACATTAACCAGCTAGCTGACTAGCTTTATGGGTGTTGTGACATGAGTATGAAATTGTAATTCTGGTTGTTTTAGGGACTCCTGAAACAACCAGCAAACCAGACTGTCGTTTTGGGAAACAGTGGATGTATAGAATCTAGCTAGCTGAAGAATTTACTGCAAATTGAATGTACAATTTTGTAAGCTTTCCTTGCTGATATTTGCCATGCAGATAGATGAAATAACGTAGCTAGCTATGTTCTTGCTTATTGTGCAGTGGATGATTAAAATCCCTGTATGCCCATGGATGTGTAGCTAGCTATCTAGCCGATCTGTGTATGGACCCAAACGTTTGGTATACATATTAGTTCAGAACCTAGCTATGAACCTCAGCTATCACAGCCAGTTGTATCAACTTCAAAACAGCCTGAATGACATTAATGAAGCCTATGGATTGAGTAGAATATAATATCATGTTGTACCAAGGATGCAAGTCGTATATACATGTAGTTATTACCATGCATGAGATCCCCACATTGTAGCCTGTACATTTAATATATTCACTGATCATGTACTCTACCTTGGCAAATAAAGGTGCAGTTTAGGTATGAATGTCTTTGAGATTATTTTTCAGTCATATCCAATACCAGGAGAATCAAATTCCAGTCTTTGAATGACGCTGTGTCTGCATGTATGTATTACAATTATACATTTCAACAGTGTTTACCAATCTTGGTCCTGGGACATCAATGGTTACACATTGTAACTAATAGACTAGAAACAGGATTTAACTAGTTAATTCATATATACAGAAATATAATGTTAAAAAAACAGTACACTACACTTCCTATGCATCATGTAAATCCTCTAACACCGGTTCATCTCAACATCTAATGCCCTTCATCTGCATTGATCTGATAAACACAGGATAGGTGGAGTATTTCATCACATTACACTTCATTTCAACCAGTAGAGAATGTGAAACGCTTTATTGAAAAGCTCATTATCCAAGTGTTATAAATACAAGTTCAATCTGTACTTCAATGCACATCTGTTGTGCATTATAAAAACAGAGGAAGAAAGAGGTGGAGAGAGAGGTGTAAAAGACAGAAAGGGAAAGAGGTAAACACATAGGAGCAGGGAAGGCAGCACATAATTAATGAATCACAGTGCTACATAAATATTCTCTCAGTTCATCACAATTACATAACAGTGTCTCTAGTCGGCCCAAAGGTTATCTTAAAAGCAGGTGAGGTGGCGATGATGGGACTAGGGGTTGGCATCCTCTCACATCAAAACATATCTGCAGACGATAGACAGATGGAGAGAGAGAGCATGTTTAAGCCTTGTGTTTTTATTTTTTATTCTAACATTGTTAGTCATCAATCAGGAGGTGAAATGCAAAACTGACCTTGGATCATTAACTCTGGGACTACTGCATCTCTCTGTATTTCAATGTAAAGCATCTCTTTAATAATACTTCCTGTATAATATAAACTGACCTGGGATCATTAACTTTTTATGGCTGCAGGGGCAGTATTGAGTAGCTCTGTTTAAGGTGCCCATTTCAAACGGCCTCGTACTCAATTCTTGCTCGTACAATATGCATATTATTGTTATTATAGGATAGAAAACACTCTCTAGTTTCTATAGCCGTTTGAATTATGTCTCTGAGTGGAACAGAACTCATTCTACAGCACTTTTCCTGATATGGAGTGAGATTTCAGAAATGTTGGCCTCTGGTCCCAGGTCAGTTTTAAAGTCCCTGTAAATCCTATGAGGATACAAACACTGCCCACGCCTTCCTCTAGATGTCAGTAAGAGGTGACAATTTGAATGGAGTCGATTGCGCAAATCAGGGCCTGTATAAAAGGCCAAAGACCGGATGTACCGTTCTTTTCCTGCTGCGCCTGACGCACGATGGACGTTGGACCTGCTCTCTTTCCAAGCTTGGGTTTAGCCAGTAATATATCGCCGGTCATGTTTTTACTCGTTATAGGTGTTAAAAACATCATAAGGTAGTTAATTTAAACCGTTTTATAGCAATTTATATCCGTTTAGTGCGATTTTGAGGCAATTCTTAGTGATGCACTTTGAAGCGCCGGGCACGTTTCCAGTACCGGTCGAACGTTAGTGGGCATTTCGACGGACAAGAGGACATCTTTCGACCAAAAGAAGATTAGACCCAAGAAAGGATACATTGCCCAAGATTCTGATGGAAGATCACCTCATAGTAAGAAATATTTAAGATGATAAATCGTTGTTCTGTCGAAAAATGTTAAACGCATATTCCGCCATTTTCTTTGGTATAGCTTCGCTTGGCGAACCCTGTATTGCACAGTAAGGATAATTTTAGAAATGTAATTCAGCGATTGCATTAAGAACTAATTTGTCTTTCGATAGCTGTCCAACTTATATTTTTTTAGTCAAGTTTATGAATAGTTAATCATGAGACAAGATCACTGTCAAATATGGCGCCCGACATTTTCAGGCTAGTTTTGCTAGTATTGTCATTGTATAACCACGTTTTTTTGTGGCTAAATATGCACATTTTCGAACAAACTCTATATGTATGTTGTAATATGATGTTACAGGAGTGTCATCGGAAGAATTCTGAGAAGGTTAGTGAAAAAATTTATATCTTTTGGCGATGATTACGTTATCGCTCTCTTTGGCTTGAATCAATGCTCTGGTAACGTTTGCACATGTGGTATGCTAATATAACGATTTATTGTGTTTTCGCTGTAAAACACTTAGAACATCTGAAATATTGTCTGAATTCACAAGATCTGTGTCTTTCCATTGCTGTGAGCTGTGTATTTTTAAGAAATGTTTTATGATTAGTAATTAGGTAATACACGTTGCTCTCTGTATTTATTCTAGTCGAGTTGTGATGGTGGGTGCAATTGTAAACTATGATTTATACCAGAAATATGCACATTTTTCTAACAAAACCTATCCTATACAATAAATATGTTATCAGACTGTCATCTGATGAGGTTTTTTCTTGGTTAGTGGCTATCAATATCTTTATTTGGCCGAATTGGTGATAGCACCTGATGGAGTAAGAAACTGATGGAGTTAGAAAAGTGGTGTCTTTTGCTAACGTGGTTAGCTAATAGATTTACATATTTTGTCTTCCCTGTAAAACATTTTAAAAATCTGAAATGGTGGCTTTATTCACAAGATCTGTATCTTTCATTTGGTATCTTGGACTTGTGATTTAATGATATTTAGATGCTACTATTTAATTGTGACGCTATGCTAGCGATGCTAATCAGTGTGGGGGGGGTGGGGGGATGTTGTCATAGGTGTACCGACCTCGGGCTTGCAGCCATAAGAGGTTAACTCTGGGACTACTGCATCTATCTGTATTTCAATGTAAAGCATCTCTTTAATAATACTTCCTGTATAATATAAACTGACCTGGGATCATTAACTCTGGGACAATTGCATCTCTGTCTGTATTTCAATGTAAAGCATCTCTTTAATAATACTTCCTGTATAATATAAACTGACCTGGGATCATTAACTCTGGGACTACTGCATCTATCTGTATTTCAATGTAAAGCATCTCTTTAATAATACTTCCTGTTGACCTGACCAAGTGACCTCTCACCTCTGATCATGCTGTGCCCTCTATGTAGCCAGTCCAGATGCAGGAGGGGTTCACCGACAGCTTATATAACCTAGAGGATTTAGGGAGAAGGGGAGAGAGGGATGAAGTGAAGGAGAGAGACTGTTATTGAGAAAATAAGGTAGTTAAAGCCACAGTGTTCAACAGGAATCTGTGTGTGGCCTCACCTGGTGTCCACACCACACTAAGTGGCTGCAGAGTACTTTATGCTGAAAAACATGAACGGACCCACAAGGACAAACAATATAGTATAGTTATAGAAATAATGAAGTGTCTTACTATTCTCCATGGTTGGCCCTCTTGCCTATTCTTTGAAGGTGGAAGGAGTCACAGTTATACACCTGAACCTGCTTACTGCACAACACAATCCATCAATCAGATTGATACATGAGTGTGTAGGTGTGGGTTATAGAGTGTCTAATTGTTTTAAATGTTTTCAATATTAGTGATTTAAAATAGCCTGTTTTGTTTTTGCATAGACATCACACCCTTACCTAAACAGCACCCTCACCTGAGAAGTAGAAATCAAAGGGAGATAAATTGTGAATTGAATAACTGCAGTTGACATAGCTAAGTAAATGGAAGAATACTCTTATTGCAATGTGGATGGCTCTTAAAAGAGCCTTTGGTTGTGCATAGTGTAGTCTATGGTGTTGCCAGGGAACAGCACCCTCTTAAAAGAGCCTTTGGTTGTGCATAGTGTAGTCTATGGTGTTGCCAGGGAACAGCACCCTCTTAAAAGAGCCTTTGGTTGAGCATAGTGTAGTCTATGGTGTTGCCAGGGAACAGCACCCTCTTAAAAGAACCTTTGGTTGTGCATAGTGTAGTCTATGGTGTTGCCAGGGAACAGCACCCTCTTTGAAGAAGTAGGAGGTGAAGATCTCCTGCACACGGATTGCCTCTCTTGCTGGGTGGTTGGACCCCATCCTTGAAACATCCTGCAGAGCAGCAGACTCCTCCTCTGGGACACGGCTGCGAGCTGCAGATCCACTCCTGGTCCTCGTGTCCATCCTCATGAAGTTACGCAGGACACAGGTAGCCTTCACACACCTGAATTCCTCCAGGAGGCAGTCCCAGATGACCCTGGTCACCCAACCTTGCAGTGCCCTACACATTAACTGTAGGCAATCGTTTTGCAGGAATCTCCAGTTACAAGGTATCTGTAGGAATATGGAAGACAATGTAATTATTAGACTGTTACATCACCAGGTCATTGTGGATTACTAAAGTATAATATCCCTGATAACAAATCATGATAACATTGGATTGATAGATGGATGGGCACACATATGTACATGTGTAGCATGTGACAATAACAGGATCATATCAAGGATGGCATCACAAATGAATACATAAATACCACTTGAAGCTTGATGATGAGTTGATCATTTGAATCAGCTGTGCAGTGCTGAGGCAAAAACAACAATGTGCCTCTTTGAGTCCCCAGGACTGAGAACCACTGCTCTTCATTGGGACCTCTTCATATGTAGACTGGCTTTCATAGAGCTCTTAATCTGAGGACAGAATACCTCACAAGAAACACACTTCATTATAGTCAAATTACACCACACTGAATATTATGTTACTATTATCTCCGTCCTCACTTCTAGGGACAGGAACTACACAAAAGTACCTGCCCTATCCAGAGTAGCCTACTCTCTCACTGACAGTTGGGGCTGCTATCCTTTCACCCCCCTCCATGGCTGTTAGCTAGCTACCTACAAATGCATTTGGAGTTTGTTTTTTACAGTGATAAATACATCAAGATAGCTAATATGAAGTTAGGTAGCTGGTGATATTTCATTCACTTAGCTATCTATCTATACAGTATTTGAAGTTGGCTAGATAGCTAGCTAGCCAACTAGATAGCTCATTTGAGTTAGCTTTCACTGTAGCTAGTTAGCTAATAATACATCGTTGTTTTTACATTTTCAAAATCTATTTCCTTACTTGAATAGGTTCTCCCAGCCATGTGGACAACTGGAAACAGGGCAGCAAAGTCTGTCACCAGAGCGTTTTAGAGGATATTACTATTGAACTATGTACCCATTTAATAACCAGACCTTCATACAAACTTGCTCTGCTGAATTCTTGACGGAGTCACAACGGGCGGCATCTAGTCCATCTGCTGACTGGACGCAGGTGAGGAAAATTTAGATTTTATTTTCAGACAAAAAGTAAAAGGGTAACAACACAGTATGGTTAAAGACTTAGTAACTGAGTTGTTGAGTCACGATCTGGTTACCTACAAGGACAAACAGTTATATTTCTGTTTTAAATTTACAAAATTAAAATTACAAATTTACATTTTAAATGTTTTCGTAATACTCAAGTATTACAATTGGTTTTTTAGGGGTGTAGGGTGGAAGCTGTCTCCGCGTAACAGGGAATTCCTGTCCGTCTGCTTCCTGTATAGGTCTGTGCTAAAACCACCCCCCTCCCTCTTAATCAAAATGTCCAGATAACTTGTTTCATGCTCATCAAAGGTGAGGGTGAAATTCAGATGTTCACTGCTTGTATTGATGAAGGAGTGGAATCGATGAAGTTCCTCTGCTGTCCCCTGGAATAGAAGGAACACGTCATCAATGAAGACTTTTACAGAGCCTGATGAGGTGCTAGAATGGATTGTTAGGGATGACAATCACATTCTTCTCTAACAACCCCACACACATATTGGCATAATTAGATGCTATTTGTTAAACTACAAGGACCATAATGCACTGCATGTCTACCATAATGAACTGCACACCTACTTGTCTTGTCTGTCTTTCCTTTACACCTGCTATGTAAAAGAGACCGAATAATGTGTAACAGCCCTGGGCTCGAACCAGGGACTTCAAGTTCACCTGCTATGTAAGAGACAGAATAATGCACAATGGTCTATTCTATCCGGTATCCTTGGGACATCCCTACCCTAAACCCTAACCTTAACCCTTTTAAATGTCAACTTCAATGGGCTAGGGACGTCCCAAGGATGTATCTCTACCTGAAAATAGATGATCTAAGTGATTGATAGTTGGTATTCAGCAGTCATAAAGCCTTATTTACTTTAATGAACTACTAAAATAGTGATTTTGTCAGACAGCATAGACAGCAGCTCTTCGCTTTATTGACTGACTGATCCATTCATCCTTCCATCCCTCCTCAGCCTTCCTCTCCTCTGAAGACCCAGTGAGGGTGGAGCTCAGTCAGAGAGCTGTTGAGGGACTGGTTAGGAAGAACACTTCTACAGCCAGAGAGGTGAGAGGTCACACATGGTTTAGATGGTAAATATTTTTGTCCCCTTAGTGGTTCATCACGTAAGCAAAAGGGAATATGTTCCATCATCTATGTTTATTTACGTTAGTGCAAATTGTATTGGTGTAATTTCTCACCCCTTTTGGCTGTATGAAAGGTAATTTCCCCTCAGACACACACATTTTTTCTTTGATATTATGAAGGTAATTTGTGTCAAATGTACTTTTCCCCACTCATTCACCCCATCTCTTCACATTGCTTATTTATATTCAGTGGCCTGACTGCATCCAGACTATGTCAAAGGCCCATCCTGGTAGATCTGAACCGAATGCAGCTTGGAGTGATCAGATGACAGAAGTCACATTTAGGTGCCAGGTGTAACTGAGGCCATAGATGCTCCATATCCATTACTTTGAGTGTTTTATATAATATGACTAAATGTGTTTCTTTCTGTGTTACAGGGGCAGTCAAGAAATGGAACAGCAAGGCCACAGAACATGACATAAGAACAGCTGTGGGAGACCACCTCAAGCCCATGGTAGAGCCGGGGGTGGTGTTTACCACTCCACCAGCAGAGCTGTGGGAGACCACCTCAAGCCCCTGGTAGAGCCGGGGGTGGTGTTTACCACTCCACCAGCAGAGCTGTGGGAGACCACCTCAAGCCCCTGGTGGAGCCGGGGGTGGTGTTCACCACTCCACCACGCCTTCAGCAGGCTTGAAAAGTGGGATTGATACTGATTTTCATACTAAGATGGATCAAGAGTCTGTTGATTGGTCAGTCATTGGGTTCATTTGTTGAAATCAAATCAAGCTTTATTTATACAGCACATTTCAGACATGGATGCAACACAATGGCTTCACAGGAGAAAACAATGAAAATAACCAGAAATATTTAGTACACAAAAATAACAGGATAAAAAAACAGAAGATTAACAACTGAAAGACCAATGAGCATTCTAAGGAAAGGCCATTGATTAAAACACTAATTGGATGCAATATCCAACCCAAAATATAAGCTTGTTTTTTAGGAGGCGTTCTCAAAGACACTATGGGGGTGTCACTGAAAGTTGACTAGTAACAACAACTGGGACCTAAAAGACATCAACCATGAGACCCACTAAATCTGCCCAAGAAGAGGCAAACAAAAGAAAAACCCACACCAAACTTAAAGACAGGACGCAAACCAAAAAGGTGGAGCAACTTAAGGTGTTGACTCTCCACATCTATCAAGACAACTGGAGCACTGGGCCAGACACTCTTAAATAGAACCTGGACCAGCTCAGGTGAAACACCTTCCCACTAAGGAGATGGACAAGCCAACACAGGTGTAACACATACTGACTAACGAGGTGACACCAATCAGTGCGTCCTACGTGCTAACTAGCTATACGTGCTAAAGTCCAACCTCAAAACATAAATGGAAAAACCAAAGACTAACTAACACCTTAAGAGAATGCTCACTAACAACAGAAAACAACTTCCATTTCACATTATAATCAACTACAATGCTTCACCGTCACCAATATAAACATGGTGTCTGTCTACTGGCAACAACAATTAAAAACGATATTTATTTTTTATTATTCCCACAAAGATTTTTCTTTCTATAGCTTCTAGAACCCACTAGCTTCTAGAACTCTCCTCTTCCTAAAACTCACTAGCTTCTAGAACTCTCGTCTTCTATAAACTCACCTGCTTCTAGAACTCTCGTCTTCCTAAAACTCACCAGCTTCTAGAACTCTCGTCCCCTTGGAACGAGCCCAAACAAAACTCATCTCCAATACGGAAAAACGTGCAGTAAAAATAAACTGTGATCCATGGCAATGCACTGGCTAAACGCAAAACACAAAACATTTTGACTGCCCCCCTTGAGACAATCAGCAACCAGGTTGTCCTCACCACAGACATGTCTGATTTCAAGAGGAAACTCCTGCAATATCCAGTAACTTTCCACCTCACTGCAGAGCTTCTCTCTCTTTTCAGGGTTCACTAGATAGGCATGTTGTTGGATCGGGGCCCAGTCCCCAATGTCATGCTCTAGTACATTTGGTTTGGCACATCTGAGAATTAACCCTGATATTCTAAAAACAGGGCAACAATGTCAATATAATTGTACCCCAAAAACTGTCAGTTGGTTGCATGAATAATTTTCATTACTAAATGTTACATGAAATGTAAATATGAAATATTTGGTTGCATAGTATTATTTTCAACGACTTTTCAATTACATTTTGCTAGGTGGGATAGCCCAATGTCAAAACACAGTTTTAACGTGTCCAAATCAATAACTAATATGCAGAAACAGTTTGTGATATATTGAAAACCTAAACATAAAATGTGCTATATACACAAACTGCCACAATAATCATATTACTTGTATTTTTTAAACAAGCTCCTTATAAACTGCACAAGCACCAGAAACACTGTTGTTTTGACAAGTAGCAATAAATCACTGATATCGATTAGGGAAATCAGGTTGTACTTGCTGTTGAAACTAACAACTAAAAAAACACATGGAAATGGGAGATATCTTTTAGCTCACTGGTTAGAGGACAACCTGCAGAAGATAGTCAGCTACATATTGGAGTGATGCATTTAAATGTAGGGGTCGCTAAACAAAGGAACACAACACTTATGTCATAACTCATCGATATCATGTTGAAATCAGTTGATTCTGGTTAGAGGACAACTCTTTTTTTGTTGGTCACTTTGTGTTAAATGACATAAATAGTACTCTTTCAATTCAGAGCCTGGATTTCCCCCAATGAACCTAATATCCATATCATGTTGAAACCAATTGATAAGGGGGCAAACGTTTAGGGTTCTACATTGTGACATTCTGACTGACTGACTGTAGAGTATATTAATATACTATATATTAAAACATTCTACATTGAGACATTAATTCATTGATATCATGAAACAACTCCTTCATATATCAATTTTCTGATATTTGATCAGAGATCTTTTATCAGAGTATCTCTTGTCACATTGATCACAGCTATGAGGTTTCTCTCCTGTGTGTTCTCTGGTGTATAGTTAGATAGCTAGAAGTAGTATAACTCTTCCCACATTGATCACAGCTATAAGATTTCTCTCCTGTGTGTGTTCTCTGGTGTATAGTTAGATAGCTAGAAGTAGAAAAACTCTTCCCACATTGATCACAGCACGGATTCTCTCCTGTGTGTGTTCTATGGTGTATAGTTAGATAGCTAGCAGAAGAAAAACTCTTCCCACATTGACCACAGCTATGAGGTTTCTCTCCTGTGTGTGTTCTATGGTGTATAGTTAGATAGCCAGAAGCAGTAAAACTCTTCCCACATTGACCACAGCTATAAGGTTTCTCTCCTGTGTGTATTCTCTGGTGCACTGTCAGATGGCCAGATCGAACAAAACTCTTCCCACATTGATCACAGATAAACGATTTCTCTCCTGTGTGTATTCTCTGGTGCACTGTCAGAGAGCTAGATTGACTAAAACTCTTCCCACATTGATTACAGCTATAAGATTTCTCTCCTGTGTGTGTTCTATGGTGTATAGTTAGGCGGCTAGAAGTAGAAAAACTCTTCCCACATTGATCACAGCTCGGATTCTCTCCTGTGTGTGTTCTCTGGTGTATAGTTAAATAGCTAGAAGAAGAAAAACTCTTCCCACATTGACCACAGCTATAGGGTTTCTCTCCTGTGTGTGTTCTCTGGTGTTCAGTCAGTTGGCTAGATTTAATAAAACTCTTCCCACATTGATCACAGCTATAAGGTTTCTCTCCTGTGTGGATTCTTTGATGTATTTTAAGGTGTGATGAGTAGTTGAATCTTTTCCCACAGTCAGAGCAGCAGTGAGATTTCTTTCCTGTGGGTCTCTGCTGGTGTTTCTTGAGGAGTTCTGATGTGGAGAGACTCTTCTCTGCCTCTTCAGCATCATGATGTTGTTGAGGCGCCCCAGAGGATCCACGATAGTCCCGTCTCTCTCCTGTGTGAACCACAAAGTCAGACAGATGGTTAAAGGTCCACAACAGCAGAAATCCACTGTTTATTTGAGGTAAAAGGTGATGCCCAGAGCATACCCATGAAGTTATACAACAATTGACGTCTGTTAAATTAGAAAATTAAGCCAGTCAAGACAGCAACAAGTCAGATTTAGTCTTGATTTCACATTAGTAGTAACATTGATGATTGCAGGCTACAAACACGTTTTTCAAGTTGTTGAAATCCTAAGTAGTGTGCCATATGACTTTTGGTCTCCAATATGGGCCCCTTTCTGTGTTTGCTAAAATTGCGACACGAGGGCATAGCACACACAATTTGGTTGCAGAAACTCCTCCCTGCTAATGAGGAAACCACTAGTTATGGATGTAGTATATCTGGTAATGAGGAAACCACTAGTTATGGATGTAGTATATCTGGTAATGAGGAAACCACTAGTTATGGATGTAGTATATCTGCTAATGAGGAAACCACTAGTTATGGATGTAGAACAGGGGTGTCAAAGTCAAATGGACGGAGGGCCAAATAAAAAATTTAGCTACAAGCCGAGGGCCGGACTGTTCGAATGTTCATTGAAAAATTTTTAAATGACGCATATAGTCTAGTGAACCTAATTGAACCTACTGAAAACCTAACAAATATATTCCAATATGATCAGATAAATAAAGCAATATTTTCTTATGGCTCTGTCAGTAATCTTTAATTTTCAACAGACACAAAAGACAAATTTCCTTTATATAAAAATCCCCATAACATGAACATTAAATGAAAGAAACCGGTATTCAAGGCACCATCAGTAGCCTATATTTTCTATTTTAGCAAAAGTGGGCTAAATTTACTTCAAAGAAAAAAACAATAATAGCAATTTTCTATCATCCACTCAACTGAAATATTTTTAAAATATAATTGGATTGAAATACAATAAAATAAAGTGCAAAAATCTATTAATCAAAAACAACACTTTGTTTAAGGAGAAGTAACATGCAGTGAAAACAAATATTAAACTTTAACTTTTAAACTTGAACTGAGTAAAAACTCTAAATATGTGATTGCACAGTAATGTTCACTTGTTTGAGGTTGAGGGTGATACTTGGTGGTGTCCCATCTTTTCCACAAGTTCATCAATGTTCGGGGTAAGGCTCTGAGCTGAGGAAATCCTCAGAATTGAGTGGAGGTGTTCAGCAGTAAGTCGACTTCTGTGTGATGTTTTGTTCAGGTTCATCAAAGAAAACAGTTGTTCACACAGGTATGTGCTGCCAAACATAGACAACGTTTGAGCAGCCTGGATGCGCAGCTGGGGCATTGTGTCGGGGAGGAAACGGGCGAACTCCGCAGCACCCACTGCCGCATATTTTGCCCTCAGTGCATCATTGCATTGGAGGTCAATCAACTCCATTTGGAGGTTTGGTGGTGAGCTTTCCACGTCAACAGCAAATGGGTTACCGAGCAGTTCCAACCTGCTTTTTTGTGCTTCAAAGTCAGCAAATCGGCGTCGAAAGTCAGCGGCAAGCATACCTATTTTATCAGCCAACTGTGCGCTCGGGAACGCACTGGTAGAGAGCTTCTCTTTCATGGTCTGGCAGCTGGGAAAGTGGCTCAAATTTTCTTTCCGCATCTGCGTCTCCCACAGAGTCAGTTTGGTTTTAAATGCCTTCACTGTACTGTACATATCAGAGATGACATGATCCCGACCCTGCAGCTGCAAGTTCATTGCATTCAGATGACTCGTAATGTCACACAGAAAAGCCATTTCACACAGAAACATTTCGTCTCGGAGTTGTGTTGTGTCTTTCCCTTTGCTGTCCAAGAACAGACAAATCTCCTCACGAAGCTCGAAACATCTTTGAAGCACCTTTCCCTGGCTTAGCCATCGCACCTCTGTGTGATAAGGCAAATCACCATGCTCCGTTTCTAACTCCGTCAGAAATGCCTTGAACTGGCGGTGATTCAAACCTTTGGCTCTGATAAAGTTAACTGTGCGCGTGATGATGCTCATTACATGCTCCATTTTCAAGGCTTTACCGCACAACGCTTCCTGGTGTATGATACAATGATAAGCTGTCAGCTCACCTGTCGCGTTTTCCTCTTGCATCTTTTCCCGTATCTTCGCCACCAGTCCGCTCCTGTGTCCACACATCGCAGGTGCTCCGTCGGTTGTCAAACCCACGAGTTTTTCCCAAGGCAGCTCCATCTCATTTACACATCTTGACACCTCTTCATACAAATCATGCCCCGTAGTTGTGCCATGCATAGGACGTAAAGCCAAAAACTCCTCTGTCACGCTTAGGCTGGAGTCCACTCCGCGGATGAAAATTGACAACTGGGCAATGTCAGAAATGTCGGTGCTCTCATCCACAGCCAAGGAATATGCAATGAAATCTTTTCCCTTTTTCACAAGCTGCTCTTTTAGATTGATGGACAACTGGTCTACTCTCTCGGCAATGGTGTTTCTGCTCATACTCACATTTAAAAAGAGTTGCCTTTTTTCTGGGCAAACTTCGTCACAAACTTTAATCATGCAGTTTTTGATGAAATCCCCCTCCGTAAATGGCCGGGCTGATTTAGCGATCTCTTCTGCCAAAATAAAACTGGCCTTGACAGCAGCCTGGCCTTGTGATTTGGCTTTTTTGAACAGAGCCTGTCGAGATGAGGCCTCGTTTTAATTCCTCTGCCTTTTGTAGCCTTTGTTCCATGTCCATATTCTTGTTTTTGTCCGCGTGTTTCGTTTCATAATGTCGTCTCAGATTATACTCTTTCAGTACCGCCACACTTTCTCCACACAGAAGACACACAGGTTTTCCAGCTACCTCCGTGAACATATACTCCGACTCCCACCTTGTTTGAAACCCCCGGTTCTCAGTGTCCACCTTCCGTTTTGCCATTTTTGATGGGTATCTGAAAGTTAATTTTACTGTGATGCTGACGACTGCTGTGCCAATAAATATTGAAATGAAGCAGCCTACTGCTCGGTGCGTCACCGTTGCATTGTGGGAAATGTAGTATTGGTGCGTGTAAAAGATCTGCGGGCTGCCGGCTTGCTGCGGTCTGCGGGCCGGTTCTAATAATAAATCAAGATCATCCCAGGGGCCGTAAAAAACCTTCTCGCGGGCCGGATGTGGCCCGCGGGCCTTGACTCTGACATATGTGATGTAGAATATCTGGTAATGAGGAAACCACTAGTTATGGATGTAGTATATCTGGTAATGAGGAACCCACTAGTTATGGATGTAGTATATCTGGTAATGAGGAAACCACTAGTTATGGATGTAGTATATCTGGTAATGAGGAAACCACTAGTTATGGATGTAGTATATCTGGTAATGAGGAAACCACTAGTTATGGATGTAGTATATCTGGTAATGAGGAAACCACTAGTTATGGATGTAGTATATCTGGTCATGAGGAAACCACTAGTTATGGATGTAGTATATCTGGTAATGAGGAAACCACTAGTTATGGATGTAGTATATCTGGTCATGAGGAAACCACTAGTTATGGATGTAGTATATCTGGTAATGAGGAAACCACTAGTTATGATGTACTATATCTGGTAATGAGGAAACCGCTAGTTATGGATGTAGTATATTTGCCTGAAGCAAAAATGGTGAGCGAAGATTTTAGTTTTCCACAATGTATTCTGAATATTACAGCACAAGATCAGGAGTGCTACTGAAGGAAACTCACATTAACCTCTGGTGTCTATTCACTAATTCACCACCGTGGGGGAAAACTCAGGGGAGTTCTCATTGGCTAAAGCAAATATAGCCTCAATTTACAGGTTGATTATGAGTGTATTTCACATTACTATTGGATTATAAATTGTAAGGCTCGCTTGAATCACCTGCTTAATATGTTTGTGTTATTGTCGAAAATCAACTGCTTTATAGTTAAAAAATACTTCAACCAGTAAAATTATCTTTGGCTAGCTTTGCCATCAGCCTGACAATAAGGGTTTGTATACTAAGTGTTTAACAAATTGGCACATAACTCCCACCTAACAATAACATAGACCTACTGTAGGACCCATAACTTCACCTAACAATAACATAGACCTACTGTAGGACCCATAACTTCACCTAACAATAACATAGAACTACTGTAGGACCCATAACTTCACAACAACATTTACCTAGGACTATAAATAATTTAATATTTCAGGTGAAACATGGAAACTAAAATGTCTTTATCATGGCATTTCATAACCAGATAATTTTGTGAATAATCCCACTAGGCTACTCTGTAATGTGTTGTCATTCTAAAAGTCCTGAATAAAGGAAAATAGCTCTGTGTGTTGTACAATAGCCTATCCATCAAGGAACAGTTCTCTACACATTATGAGCAAAGTATCTCTGTGTGCAAACAGACTAACGAGACCCTACAGTAAATCAAGCAGACAATAACATTATAAACACCAATTTGTTAGGGATGTTGGATCCAACGTGGAGCACGGCATAACTGTCTTTACCAGAGTAATGAACGAAGAAGCACTTTGGTTGTTGTTGCATATCGTGATGTTTGTCATGTGACTGGCATTCAGAAAATGATTTCCTGGATCAGCTGATGATAGTTGAACATGTGACTGTAACTAAACAGCTACAGTATTAAGTATTATGTGTAATTATTGAAGAACCGCGTTAATGACCGTATCCATTTGAGTGTTTTCAATAAAGCTAAGACTTAAAAACAGCAGAATTTACGAAGTCCAGCAGAGGAGGGGGGGGCTGCCTCCGGTCGGGTTGTGTTGACGACCGGCTGCCTCCGGTCGGGTTGTGTTGACGACCGGCTCCCTCCGGTCGGGTTGTGTTGACGACCGGCTCCCTCCGGTCGGGTTGTGTTGACGACCGGCTCCCTCCGGTCGGGTTGTGTTGACGACCGGCTCCCTCCGGTCGGGTGGTGTTGACGACCGGCTCCCTCCGGTCGGGTGGTGTTGACGACCGGCTCCCTCCGGTCGGGTGGTGTTGACGACCGGCTCCCTCCGGTCGGGTGGTGTTGACGACCGGCTCCCTCCGGTCGGGTGGTGTTGACGACCGGCTCCCTCCGGTCGGGTGGTGTTGACGACCGGCTCCCTCCGGTCGGGTGGTGTTGACGACCGGCTCCCTCCGGTCGGGTGGTGTTGACGACCGGCTCCCTCCGGTCGGGTGGTGCTGACGACCGGCTCCATCCGGTCGGGTGGTGCTGACGACCGGCTCCATCCGGTCGGGTGGTGTTGACGACCGGCTCCCTCTGGTCGGGTTGTGTTGACGACCGGCTCCATCTGGTCGGGTGGTGTTGACGACCGGCTCCCTCTGGTCGGGTGGTGTTGACGACCGGCTCCCTCTGGTCGGGTGGTGTTGACGACCGGCTCCCTCTGGTCGGGTGGTGTTGACGACCGGCTCCCTCTGGTCGGGTTGTGTGTATAATTTATTTAATCAAACCGCGTGCTTAAAGCATCAGACAAGTTCAGTACATATAGATTTGATAAAAACACATGGGGCGATTGGTAGAAAGAACAGATGACTCTTGGTTGACCAAGATGTATTTTAGTTGGGGACAGCACTAGAACATGATTTTGGGGATCCCAGGTGGCGCAGCGGACACTGCATCTCAGTGCTTGAGGCGTCACACAGACACCCTGGATCAAATCCAGGCTGTATCACAACCGGCCGTGATTGGGAGTCCCATAGGGCGGCGGACAATTGGCCCAGCGTCTTCCGGGGTAGGCAGTCATTGTAAATAAGAATTTGTTCATAACTGACTTGCCTAGTTAAATAAAGGTTACATTTAAATAAATAAGTAAGTAGTGTTTCATGACAAACCATTTTTTACAAATCCGTCAAGGCACCAACTTTGAGAAGGGTTTAAAACAAAGGTTTCAAACCAATTCATGAATGTAATTGCATCTAGGTATGTCTTGCCATTAATGTAAGGGCATGAAAAAAAATTGGCTGAATATTATACAATGACTTAACAGCTCTAATAATTTGCCTCCACAGGAAATCTACACTGGCAATTCTAGAATATACGATATAGCCTAGAAACCTGGTTAAACTATGACTATGACATCATGGATGAATTCTAGAATATACTATATAGCCTAGAAACCTGGTTAAACTATCATTATGACATCATGGATGAATTCTAGAATATACTATATATCCTAGAAAACTGGTTAAACTATCATTATGACCTCATGGATGAATTCTAGAATATAATATATATCCTAGAAACCTGGTTAAACTATCATTATGATATCATGGATGGCCAGTCCTTGTATTCATAGTGTAGTGAATTCAGGGGGTTGCCCTGAGCTGACCTCAAACCTGGGTCCAGTGACCGTCAAGCCAACACCTTATAACTGTTTCGCCAAGATGTCTGAACTTCTTGACGAGATCGCTAGGTGTTGGGTTACGGTTGCTACAATAGCTTTCTCTATGAATTTGAGAGTGGTTACATTTCTCCAGCCCCCATCCCTCAGCTGTTTACCAAACCAAGTCTCTTGGCAGCCATTTTGTTGCTGTTTAAATCCTAGGTTGTCCCTTTAAAAAAGCCACACATCAATCAACCAATCTGAAGTTGAAACAATAACAAAGCAGTCATTCCACCACTGTTTTGCTAATAAGATGATGATGGGCCTGGAGACATTTAACTACTCTCACTAGTCTCAAATTCATAGACAGACCTATGGATGCAAGGACTGACCATCCATGATATCAACATTATAGTTTTAACCATGTTGAGGCTGTTGATTAACATTGTTTCTAAACATTGGAGTAAAAAAAGCTTATTTGGGGTTCTGATGGGGTACAACAGTTGAACTAAGCTCATGAGGCATGTGTTATATTCTCCAAGAATCAATGGCTATTGCAGATTTCCCTTTTAACACCAAACATCAGTTCAACAACTGCAGAGTTTGTACCTCTGTATTTAAGACAGTACTTACCAGTGGTAATCACGGCCCGGTTTCTCAAAACCATCTTATGGCTAAGTTCATCTTTAGAACCACTGGATGCCTTAAATTGCGTTTGGGAAATCGGGCCCAGATATCCAGTTTCTTCCTCCTCTTCTTCCGATGAGACCGTAAACTCCCCCTCCTCCGCTTTCACTTCAAAAACTGAATCCTCCTCATCTTTTACTGTAACACCCTCCTCCTCTTTCACTCTGAACGCCTCTTCTTTCACTGTAACGTCTTCCTCTTCTTTCACTGAAACGTCTTTCTCTTCTTCTTTCAGGGTAACAACCTCACCCTCTACTTGTTTTTGTATTGTAACATCCTTCTCTTCCTCCTCCTCTTTGATGAGAGCTTCTTTCTCCGTCCAACAGACCGTCTCTTCTTCAGCAGGAAGAGAGTAATTTAGTGAACTCATGGTCGGAGATGTTAGCTAGCTAGGCTAATGCTAACTTAACCAGCCCGCTAGCTGAATAATAACAACAGCACCGTGAATATGAAATTAAATAGGATAACTAACTAACGAGACGACAGACAAGGGTTTAAAATACAGTGGCTAATATACACTAAAGCGTCTAAAGAGCTTTATGGGTTCGGCTACTTTGGCTAGCAAGCTACCGAGGTGGCTGACTAACTGTTGCTGCTGCCGAAAGAAACGTTCCGTCCACTAGATTATACGTCACACTAACAGCATTGCGATCCGTCCACTAGATTATACGTCACACTAACAGCATTGCCTTAAAATCGCACACCGCCATCTGCTGACTGGAGTGGGTAACGCTCAGTCTGAACCTCTGACTGCGATGGAAATGTGCGACTTTAAGACAATGACGCTAGTGTGACGTAAAATATATATTATAACGTTCAGACAAAAAGTTAGTGTAGGAAGCATGAGTTTTTACTCACCAGTGTAACAATACAGTGTGGCTAAAGACTTAGTAACCTGTTGTGTTCACGATCTGGTTCCCTATTAGCACAACCAGTTATGTTTTTGAATGATCACATATGTATTAATTTATTTCGGGATTCTGGGTAATCCACAGCAGATTTATGGAGAATTGCTGTGGGTGAGTTCAAAATGGAATAGTCCCGGGATAGAAATATATAAATTTGACATTACATCATCAAATCCACGTTTTAAATCATACATTAGAAATTTATGTTTTAGTAACTACTGTTGTTGGTTTGGCGTCAAATAAACCTCTCTTTGTATGTTATTTGCCAAATCTCCGTTTTCCATGTGGGTTTTATGCTAAAGTTCCCTCTTTCAAGTTGGTATCTAACTGGAAAATGCATCTTCTTTAGGAGTGCTATTTTTACCCTGTCGACTACTGATCATTCATCCACACTGTGTCTCATCAATGCAGGTAATTTATGACAAATGTATAAAGTATATGTTTTATAAATTCATGAACACCAGACAATTTATTTGCCCGGTTTTGTTAGTTTAGGTGTGTTATACTTCCTCGCCTGTAGAGGGGGACATTGAGTCATTTTCCAGGTTAATTTGATATATTTTGCTACTAAAATGGATGACAGTTTATTCTGATGTAGTGAATATGAGACACATGGAAACAATTGATTCATTTATTATAGTAAATTAGGAATTAGTAGGAATTGTTAAATCCACTATACGATCACAATGACTTTGATTGACATTTCAATAGTTTTTTTGTTAGTATATTATAGGTCAGATTAATGTAGAATTGCTGTGGGAGTGCTATTTATATCCCGTCACTACTGATCATTCATCCATACTGTGTGTGTCCCATCATTGCAGCTTTGGAAATAAATGAACTATCCATCCATTGCTCCTTCCTGTGTTGACTCACTGACTTGAGAGACCAGGAATATCACACTAGCTCGATAGGTTGATATCTAGCTCAAGCTTCACCTCATGCTTTTCATTAACTGTGTGGTTGTGTTATCTAGTGGGAACCCGTTAGCACGGTGGGCTCTGGTGACTTCTTGCCGTGGGCTCAAATCAAAAGAGGAAATCAACCTGCTTGCTCCTTTATGTTGTGTCAACTTGTCAATATGTTACGTTTGATACCGGAGCTACGAGCCATGCGTCCAAATCACTAAACAATCATTCAAAGCAGTGTGTTGATGCCTGTATCACTTTATCAGCAGCACGTCATCAATGGCGTCTGGAGATTCATTTAGTCTAACAACCACCTGATTGGTATTGGGCTGGTTCGACACTGCAGGTGACTGCCAACTGACTGATTTACAAATCACCTTACATCATAAATAACTACTCATTATTATTTATAAATCAGTCAGCCAGTCACAGTTTACCCACAACGCAGCATGGAGTTGATGCTCTCGAACACGGCCATTGGTTTAATATATGACATAATGGCTACGCTGCTACGGCGTGTGACTTCATCTATAAAATGTGGCTGTTCTAAATTCTGTGTCGCTCAAAGCCTTGAGTAATGAACCTATTTTTGACACAATTGGCTGGAAAGCATCAATGCTTCAGGAAGCTTTGTTTCCCCATCACTACTTTTCAGCATGTTTTCTGTGAAGTAGACTATGGGAGTTCTGCAACTTTTACAACCTTGGCTTACTGCTAGCGCGCTAGCTGATTGACACCTGTAATCTTTATATTTTGGGGATTTTCCCTGCCATCATTCTGTTTGTCTCTTTTGATCTGCAGTTATGTTTTAGTTGGGTTTTGTTAGTTGGGTTTTAACTGGTCTCAAGTAGTTGGGCTCCAGCTCGCTGACCATAGCTAGTTGACTAAATAGCTAATGTTAGCTGGTTTGCTAAGATAACAGCATATAGCTAATGTTAGCTGGCTAAGATAACTGCATATAGCTAACATTCTTTGATATTTGGTTAGATGGCGTTATGTACTTACAAAACGTTGGTTTACTTTAATCACTCAAGTCACGAGTGCAAACGATTGGTTTAATTTGAAGTTATACAGTTGAAGTTATTTCTGTTGTAGTTTACATCATAGGGAATAGGCTGGTCCTCCATATTACACACACCTGACTTTGGCATTCTTCTAAATTCTGATTGGTTTTATGTAATAAGGTATAACTTTGCATTGGGACTTAAAACATATATTTCATTTGATATTTTATCAACATACACATACAAATTACAACACCATACAAACATTAACTACATCACACCTGCCCAGACTCACTGGAACACATCTCCATTAACTACATCACACCTGCCCAGACCCACTAGAACACACCTCCATCTCCATTAACTACATCACACCTGCCCAGACCCACTAGAACACACCTCCATCTCCATTAACTACATCACACCTGCCCAGACCCACTAGAACACATCTCCATCTCCATTAACTGCATCACACCTGCCCAAACCCACTAGAACATACCTCCATCTCCATTAACTACATCACACCTGCCCAGACCCACTAGAACACACCTCCATCTCCATTAACTACATCACACCTGACCAGACCCACTAGAACACACCTCCATCTCCATTAACTACATCACACCTGCCCAAACCCACTAGACACACCCCCATCTCCATTTACAACATCACACCTGCCCAGACCCACTAGAACACACCTCCATCTCCATTAACTACATCACACCTGTCCAGACCCACTAGAACACACCTCCATCTCCATTAACTACATCACACCTGCCCAGACCCACTAGAACACACCTCCATCTCCATTAACTACATCACACCTGCCCAGACCCACTGGAACACAGCCAGCGCATTCATCAGCACCATTTTATTTCTCTCCGTCACTTTCAACTTTTAGATAATAAAGCATTTGACCTTTATTGAATTAACAACAGAGGATTGGTTGATTTCCATGTTTAAGTAAGTATAATATTTAAGATGATTTATGAGAAAAGTATCGTCCAACTCTGGGGTATCTCACTGCACCCTCAAATGTCATGTTTTCAAATATACAGACAGACAGATTAAAAGTAATTTTACATTGTATAACTGTACTTCTGACAGCCAACTTTCTAACTCCACCCATAACTTTATGACATCATAACATTCCCAGAAGGATTATTGAGTCATTGTTAGTTTTACACTGAAGACATGACTCTGCCGTTGTGCTGTAGAATTTGTGGATTTTGTCTCTTGTATAATAAGGGACTATCATTTGTCCCAACATCACAGGCCACAAACTTTGATACAGTTAAAGACTTACAAAAGTTTTTCCGCAGTTTAAGATCAACTGAGTTTTTTAATGGTGTTTCTCCCTGTGCACCTGCCAATGTAAATCCTTTGAACGAGACAAGTTACCAGACAGGACATATTGCTAATGTTCTTCCCATTGATAACCTGAATGACAATTAACTTGTGGGCGGTGGTGGTGATGACGTCCTATTCGATGACGTCGTCCATCGGGATTGCCCAAAAAAGAAGACGCTCTGGATTGATCACTGGAGTCAGATGTGAAGGAGGAGGTTGATCATCAGGAGTCAGATGTGAAGGAGGAGGTTGATCATCAGGAGTCAGATGTGAAGGAGGAGGTTGATCATCAGGAGTCAGATGTGAAGGAGGAGGTTGATCATCAGGAGTCAGATGTGAAGGAGGAGGTTGATCATCAGGAGTCAGATGTGAAGGAGGAGGTTGATCATCAGGAGTCAGATGTGAAGGAGGAGGTTGATCATCAGGAGTCAGATGTGTAGGAGGAGGTTGATCATCAGGAGTCAGATGTGAAGGAGGAGGTTGATCATCAGGAGTCAGATGTGAAGGAGGAGGTTGATCATCAGGAGTCAGATGTGTAGGAGGAGGTTGATCATCAGGAGTCAGATGTGAAGGAGGAGGTTGATCATCAGGAGTCAGATGTGAAGGAGGAGGTTGATCATCAGGAGTCAGATGTGAAGGAGGAGGTTGATCATCAGGAGTCAGATGTGAAGGAGGAGGTTGATCATCAGTGAACCTCAAGGATTGTGGCTGAGCTGTCATTTCCACTTCCAGCTTGGTCATATATTTTGATACATTGAATGTTGATATTGTGAACCTATGTTATATATTTGTACCTCCTGTTTCATGAAGTGATGTCACTAAGTACTGCCCCTATATATACAATGCATTCGGAAAGCATTCAGACCCCTTCACTTTTTCCACATTTTGTTACGTTACAGCCTTATTCTAAAATTGATTCAATCATTTTTCCCCTCATCAATCTACACAATACCCAATAATGACATCACAATATCCCAAAATGACAAAGCAAAAAAAAAAAAAAAAATGATTTTCTTGAAAAACAAGGACATTTCTTAGTGACCCCAAACTTTTGATCGGTACATGATGTATTGTTACACCATGTAGGAGCAGTATAGACCTAGTCTGTTCATTATATACATCTACATGATGTATTGTTACACCATGTAGGAGCAGTATAGACCTAGTCTGTTCATTATGTACATCTACGTGATGTATTGTTACACCATGTAGGAGCAGTATAGACCTACAGTAGCTAGCTACTTATTTAGATTTAGTTTGAGTTAATGAAACTGCCTTAAATGTGCTGTAGTAAACATGTTTTTATTCACATTAATCAGTCAACACTTTATTGTCTTTGTATGTGTCAATATAACAGTATTATTTAATTCAATCCATTTAAAATAATCTTTGTCTGAAAATAAAATATGATCCTCAACTGCGTTTCCCCTCCAGTCAGCAGACGGCGATGTGCGTCTTTCAGGCGACGCTGCCAGCGTGACGTATAATCTAGTGGACGGTTCTTCATAAACAGCTCGTCAACCACCTCGGTAGCTTGCTAGCCAACATAGCCGAAAGATTCAAGCTATTTAGACGCTTTCGGCGTATATAAGCTACTGTGTGTTAGACACACTTCTGTCGTATCTACTTGTTAACCTATTTAATTTAATATTACGTTATTTGTTATTAGTCAGCTATAGTAGCTGGCTGGTTAAGTTAGCACTAGCCTAGTCGCTAATGATAGCTAGCTAGCTAACATCCCCGAACATGAGCTCCCTAAACTACTCCCCTCTTGTTAAAGAAGAGGATAAGGTCTGCTGGACGGAGAAAGGAGGTCTGTGGCTGAACGTTGTCGTGAAAGAGGAGGAAGAAGAGGAGGATGTCACAGTAAAACAAGAAGTAGAGGATGGGGCTGTTACAGTGAAAGAAGAAGAGAAAGACGTTTCAGTGAAAGAAGAGGAGGATGTAGTTTTTGGTGTGAAAGAAGAGGTTGGAGATCTGTTTAACACCAGTAAGTACCGTCTCTGCAGTCGTTGAACCAATATGCAGTAAAGGGGTTCTACAGTTTAATGTTGTTCTGTAGGAATGGCTGAAGCTACACTGTAACGTGTAGAACATCAAGAGTGGACCATCAACAAAACGTTAACAATTGATCAAATGCATCCAATGACAATGCCTGAAATACTGTAGTCCTCAATATCTCCTATTAGATTAGCCCAATATGTAGTCTTAAAGGGGCAATCAGCAGTTGTTACATCCATTTTGGGACTTATACATTAATGATATGGACCCATTGTTTCTTGAAGAATTCACTTATAAATGCCTCATGAGCTTAGTTCAACTGTCGTACCCCATCAGAACCCAAAATATGAGCTTTTTTTTACTCCAATGTTTGTCAGTAAATATAAACAAACACTGTATATCCTCAAAACATGGTTAAAACTATCATGTTGATATCATGTATCGTTGCATTTCTCCAGCACCATCCCTCAGCTTTTTACCGAAACAGGCAGGGAGTACGCTTTGTTATTGTGTCTACTGCTGATTGCTGCCCCCGTTACTCCTCAAGGTCCAAGGACTGTATGTTATTTTCGGAGGTAGACTGGCTCTGGCAGCTAAAATGGTCAAATATTCCATCTAAATGTGAATAGATTCTCAATTGCAATACATTTCTAGAAACATAAATCGCTGTACTTTCATATCAATTCAGAATAATTTCACACAATACTTTCATATCACATCAAAATAAGTAACCAGTTGCAATACCCCAAACGGTAAACCAAATTAGTTTCTCGTAATTTCACCTTCCTTTAGGCTTTTTTTTCTTCTTTGGACTTTATATGGCGGTTGGAAACCAACTTTAAGGTGCATTACCACCATCAACTGGACTGGAGTGTGGACCTCAGTTCATCTTTCAATCACCCACGTGGGTATATACCAAGACAGTCATGAAGAGGGCACAACAAAACCTTTTCCCCCTCAGGAGACTGAAAAGATTTGGCATGGGTCCCCAGATCCTCAAAAGGTTCTACAGCTGCACCATCGAGAGCATCCTGACCGGTTGCATCACCGCCTGGTATGGCAACTGCTCGCCATCTGACCCTAAGGCGCTACAGAGGGTAGTGCGAACGGCCCAGTACATCACTGTGGCCAAGCTTCCTGCCATCCAGGACCTATATAATAGGCGGTGTCAGAGGAAAGCCCACAAAATTGTCAGAGACTCCAGTCACCCAAGTTATAGACTGTTTTCTCTGCTACCGCACGGCAAGTGGTACCGCATCAGCAAGTCTAGAACCAAAAGCCTCCTCAACAGCTTCTACCCCCAAGCCATAAGACTGCTGAACAATTCGTAAAATCACCACCGGACAATTTACATTGACCCCCCCCCCCCCCCCCCCTTTTGTGCACTGCTGCTACTCACTGGTTGTTTGTTACCTGTGCATAGTCACTACGCCCCCACCTTCATGTACAGATTAACCTCAACTAGCCTGTAACCCTGCACACTGACTCGGTACCGATGCCCCCTGTATATAGCCTCCACACTGACTCAATACCGGTGCCCCCTGTATATAGCCTCCACACTGACTCGGTACCGGTGCCCCCTGTATATAACCTCCACACTGACTCAGTACTGGTGCCCCCTGTTTATAACCTCCACACTGACTCGGTACCGGTGCCCCTTGTATATAGCCTCCACACTGACTCGGTACCGGTGCCCCCTGTATATAACCTCCACACTGACTCAGTACTGGTGCCCCCTGTTTATAACCTCCACACTGACTCGGTACCGGTGCCCCCTGTATATAGCCTCCACACTGACTCGGTACCGGTGCCCCCTGTATATAGCCTCCACACTGACTCAGTACCGGTGCCCCCTGTATATAGCCTCGTTATTGTTATTCTCATTGTGTTACTTTTTATTATTACTTTTTATTTTAGTCTACTTGGTAAACGTTTTCTTCTTCTTGAACTGCACTGTTGGTTAAGGGCTTGTAAGTAAAGCATTTCACGGTAAAGTCTAAGTTGGTGTCTTGACGGATTTGTAAAAAACGGTTTGTCATAAAACACTATATATATATATTTTTAAATGTTGCTGACACCCCTCCCCAGAGGTGTCTCATTATTGGGATTCATTGCTGATTCCTACCTGTAGCTCATTATGAGGTGTCTAGTGATACAGGTTAAGGGCCCTGTTGGAGATTGGTGGTTGGTAGCGGAGTCGAGGGAACAAGCAGGTTGGACAGGGCCATGTTATTATCCCACACACAGTCTCTGTGGTTCATATGAACCCCATTCCTGGGAATTAGATTTGATTAACTGTCTGTTACCACAGAAGGGTTCCGTCTGTCCCATTCCCAGCTAGGTTACGAGGCGCTTTGTCACCAGTACCTATGACTGGTTGATAGGGGAAACCTCCATGCTTATTATAGAAAAAGTAATTAGGGGAAAACTATTTAGTAAACTGAAATAAAATAACAAACCTGTTTGAAAAATTTAAACTATTCCAAAACTATCTTTGACTCGAACTAAAATAGCCTAAAATAATATTATATTAAATAATAATATTATGTTCAGTTTGAATAATTTACATCTTGATTTTGGGCAAAAATAGAATTGGGTTTTAAATATTTTTGTGGTTTTAAAGCTTCTGAACCTGGTGGCTGGTAAATGCTGCCATGGGATGGCAATGTTTCAAATAGACCTAGATTGTGTATCACTATCACTTGCTTTCACCAGAAATACTTTAAGAAATGAGGATATTGGAAACTCCTTTCGATTCGTATTAAAACTTCTTGCCACTAGGGGGGTGCCATTTCGACATAGCACAAAAGCGTACCCAATTTAAACGGCCTCGTACTCAATTCTTGCTCGTACAATATGCATATTATTCTTACTATTGGATAGAAAACACTCTCTAGTTTCTAAAACCGTTCGAATTATGTCTGTGGGTGAAACAGAACTCTTTCTACAGCGAAATCCATGACAGGAACTGCGAAGGTCTGAAAACTAGGCTCTGCTCTCAGATCAGTTTAAAGCTCTGTTTGTATCCTATGGGTCGACATGAACTGCACCCGCCTTCCCCTGGATGTCAGTAACCAATGAGAAGTGGAATGGAATTTCTGCGTAGTTCCCAGAGTTTATAAAAGGCCAAGGAGCGAGAGGACCTCTCTTTTCAACGCTCGCCATTACGCAAAGCAAGACCTCAGGATGGCGTTTGAAACGCTCAGTTATCGACCTTAAATATATCCGTCTGTAATTTAATTCGTTATAGGTGTTAGAAACATCATAACGAAGTTATTTTAAACCGAGTTATATCAGTTTATGCGAGTATATTGCTATTTTCGGAATTTCCTTAGTATTGAGTTTGAAGATTTGGGCATGCTGTGGCCTCATAGCTACTTGTTAGCTGCTATTTCCGAAGTTGAACACGACGTTTTACAACCAAGCAACAATTCTTTTGGACAAAGGACCACTTCGCCAAGATTCTGATGGAAGCTCGTCCAAAAGTAAGAGCTATTTATGATGTTATTCCGTATTTATGTGGAAAAATGTAAACGTATTTGTCCGCCATTATTGCGGCACTAGTCTGACTGTAACGCACACTGTATGTCTATTAACGTTAATTTTAAAAATCTAACTCAGCGATTGCATTAAGAACTAATTTGTCTTTCAATTGCTGTCCAACCTGTATTTTTTTTAGTCAAGTTTATGAAAAGTTTTCGATAAGATTAGGTGCCTTTCCAAGATGGCGCAGGACAGATTGCTTGATTTTTTGCCCACAAATCACGTTGTGTAACCACGAATTGTGCGGCTAAATATGCACATTTTCGAACCAACTCTATATGAATTGTGTAATATGATGTTACAGGACTGTCATCTGAAGAATTCTGAGAAGGTTAGTGAAAAAATTAATAGCGTTTGGTGGTTTATAACGTTATTGCTATTTTTGCCTTGAATCAATGCTGCTGTGTGACTGACTATTGTAGTAAGCTAAGATAACGCTATATTGTGTTTTCGCTGTAAAACACTTAGAAAATCTGAAATATTGGCTATATTCACAAGATCTGTGTCTTTCATCTGCTGTACGCTGTGTATTTTTAAGAAATGTTTTATGATGAGTAATTAGCTAATACACGATGGTCTCTGTAGTTATTCTAGTTGCTTTGGGGAGAGTTGTGATGGGGGCTGCAATTGTAAACTATGATTTATACCTGAAATATGCACATTTTTCTAACAAAACCTATGCTATACAATAAATATGTTATCAGACTGTCATCTGATGAGGTTGTTTCTTGGTTAGTGGCTATTTATATCTTTATTTGGTCGAATTTGTGATAGCTACTGATGCAGTAAGAAAATGGTGGAGTAAGAAAAGTGTTGTCTTTTGCTAACGTGGTTAGCTAATAGATTTACATATTGTGTCTTCCCTGTAAAACATTTTAAAAATCAGAGATGATGGCTTGAATCACAAGATCTGTATCTTTAATTTGGTGTCTTGGACTTGTGATTTCATGAACATTTTATTTTATGATATCCCTGTAACTTTAGGCTAGGCTATGCTAGTCAGCTTTTGTGATGGGGGGGATCCCGGATCCGGGTTTGTGAGGCGTTAGAGGTTAACAGCTAAAAGAAAAGAACATTGGCATGAATTACTTGTTCTCTGTAATATCGAAAAGCTTTGCAATCGTGACATTATGTACTTTCAAGGACAATAGGCATGTTTCTCGACTCATACCCTGACTTTAAAAAGGGATTTCGTGAGAATTAGCTTAAGAACTGCGTGTCACAGCATGACAACGTGAAGGCGATTGGTCGACAGTCTCTTGGACGGGCGTTATATACGCTTTGACATTTTCTGGTATAGTTTTTATTTGAAAACGTTTTTGTTTACTTGCCTATTGAATTTGGAATGGACTCTACTGTTCATCTCTGAAACTCACTGAGATAATTCCTTTGATCCAGCAGTAGCAATACAGGGATATAACATCTACAGAAAAGACAGGAATGCTTATGGGGGAGGTGGTGCTGTATACAGTGCATTCGGGAAAGTATTCAGACCCCTTGACTTTTTTCCATGTTTTGTTACTTTAAAGCCTTATTCTAAAATTGATCAAATTATTTTTTTTCCCTCTTTCATTTAGCTAATTTATTTGGCACACCTGCATTTGGGGAGTTTCTCCCATCCTTCTCTCCAGATCCTCTCTAGTTCTGTCAGGTTGGATGGGGAACATTACTGCACAGCTATTTTCAGTTCTCTCCAGAGATGTTAGATCGGGCTCAAGTCCGGGCTCTGGCTGGGTCACTCAAGGACATTCAGAGACTTCTACCGAAGCCACTCCTGCGTTGCCCCCAAAATCATGTTCTTGTGTCCCCACCTAAAGTACATCTTGGTCAACCAAGAGTCGTCTGTTCTTTCTACCAAACGATTGGTTGAAATGTTATAACATGTATTTTTCCATATATAGACACACCCCATGTGTTTTAATTAAATCAACTATATGTACTGAACTGGTCTGATGCTTTAAGCACGCTGTTTGATTAAATAATTAAGACACACAAATGACTCGAGGGAGCCAGAGATCAAGTTAACCTAACCAGAAGAGAGAGAAATTCTGCCGTTATGCTCCTGAAGTTTCCTGTAATGGGCTACGCCAGCGGTCGGCAACCTTTTCCATTTGGAGTGCCAAGTTATCTGACCATTTCTACCAATCCGCGTGCCAGTTATGATTTTCATATAAACATTTTCGTGGAACAGTTTCATTTCATTTATAGTAGTATCTCAAAATCATTGTCTGTGGTTAATCTACATTTAATCTAAATTAAAATTATACAAATCTAAAAGTGACTTTCACTGCCATTGCCAACTATGTAAAAATAGCCTACATAAAGCCAACAAATAAAAACATTGCAGCCTGCAGGTAGAAAATATCCAAAAATCACATTTGCTGCAAATGGCCTGTCTACAACGATCTTGAAACATTGTATCAACTATCACCTGGGTCGGCCCAAAACTCGAGATAGCGAGCTTGCAACATTGTATAACATATTCTGGGCTGTTAGTTTCCCGCGCCAGTGAGTTCGGGACAGACACAGCTGTTGGCTATTTGTGCAAAGGATAAGAAGTAATTGGGTATTTTATGACATTTCCACTGGATCAGAGCATTACATTTTTCCTTTTCATGCCGAGTGGTTATTGAAAGGGTGAGAGCTGGAAATATTTTTCAAATACTTTGAGGAACTATTGTCATTTGCAATTGATTTTGATTAGACTTTGTTTATTTTCTGTTTGAGGTGAATAAAACATTACTTTGAAAAGCTCCACAACTCATTAGTGGTGGTGCGTTAAGACAATCAGAAATACTATCAGACATCCCCAAATGGGTACATTTATAGGCCTACATTTGCGCGCAGGACAGGTAGACTAGTCCTACTTCTATATGTGTAACCAGGTAGACTAGTCCTACTTCTATATGTGTAACCAGGTAGACTAGTCCTACTTCTATATGTGTAACCAGGTAGACTAGTTCTACTTCTATATGTGTAACCAGGTAGACTAGTCCTACTTCTATATATGTAACCAGGTAGACTTGTCCTACTTCTATATGTGTAACCAGGTAGACTAGTTCTACTTCTATATGTGTAACCAGGTAGACTAGTCCTACTTCTATATGTGTTGTCGGGTAGACTAGTCCTACTTCTATATGGGTAATCAGGTGTAATACCATCAGACATCCCCAAATGGGCACATTTGTCAAATCAAATCAAATTTTATTTGTCACATACACATGGTTAGCATATGTTAATGCGAGTGTAGCGAAATGCTTGTGCTTCTAGTTCCGACAATGCAGTAATAACCAACAAGTAATCTAACCTAACAATTCCACAACTACTACCTTATACATACAAGTGTAAAGGGATAAAGAATATGTACATAAAGATATATGAATGAGTGATGGTACAGAACGGCATAGGCAGGATGCAGTAGATGGTATAGAGTACAGTATATACATATGAGATGAGTAATGTAGGGTATGTAAACATAAAGTGGCATAGTTTAAAGTGGCTAGTGATACATGTATTACATAAAGATGGCAAGATGCAGTAGATGATATAGAGTACAGTATATACATATACATATGAGATGAGTAATGTAGGGTATGTAAACATTATAATTAAGTGGCATTGTTTAAAGTGGCTAGTGGTACATTTTTACATAATTCCATCAATTCCCATATTAAAGTGGCTGGAGTTGAGTCAGTATGTTGGCAGCGGCCGCTAAATGTTAGTGGTGGCTGTTTAACAGTCTGATGGCCTTGAGATAGAAGCTGTTTTTCAGTCTCTCGGTCCCTGCTTTGATGCACCTGTACTGACCTCGCCTTCTGGATGGTAGCGGGGTGAACAGGCAGTGGCTTGGGTGGTTGTTGTCCTTGATGATCTTTATGGCCTTCCTGTGACATCGGGTGGTGTAGGTGTCCTGGAGGGCAGGTAGTTTGCCCCCGGTGATACGTTGTGCAGACCTCACTACCCTCTGGAGAGCCTTACGGTTGTGGGCGGAGCAGTTGCCGTACCAGGCGGTGATACAGCCCGACAGGATGCTCTCGATTGTGCATCTGTAGAAGTTTGTGAGTGCTTTTGGTGACAAGCCGAATTTCTTCAGCCTCCTGAGGTTGAAGAGGCGCTGCTGCGCCTTCTTCACAACGCTGTCTGTGTGGGTGGACCAATTCAGTTTGTCCGTGATGTGTACACCGAGGAACTTAAAACTTTCCACCTTCTCCACTACTGTCCCGTCGATGTGGATAGGGGGGTGCTCCCTCTGCTGTTTCCTGAAGTCCACAATCATCTCCTTTGTTTTGTTGACGTTGAGTGTGAGGTTATTATCCTGACACCACACTCCGAGGGCCCTCACCTCCTCCCTGTAGGCCGTCTCGTCGTTGTTGGTAATCAAGCCTACCACTGTAGTGTCATCCGCAAACTTGATGATTGAGTTGGAGGCGTGCATGGCCACGCAGTCGTGGGTGAACAGGGAGTACAGGAGAGGGCTCAGAACGCACCCTTGTGGGGCCCCAGTGTTGAGGATCAGCGGGGTGGAGATGTTGTTACCTACCCTCACCACCTGGGGGCGGCCCGTCAGGAAGTCCAGGACCCAGTTGCACAGGGCGGGGTCGAGACCCAGGGTCTCGAGCTTGATGACGAGTTTGGAGGGTACTATGGTGTTAAATGCTG
This sequence comes from Salvelinus namaycush, assembly GCF_016432855.1. Classification (NCBI taxonomy): domain Eukaryota; kingdom Metazoa; phylum Chordata; class Actinopteri; order Salmoniformes; family Salmonidae; genus Salvelinus; species Salvelinus namaycush. Next base: position 265,720 of record NW_024058909.1, read on the forward strand.
AGCTGTAGTCGATGAACAGCATTCTCACATAGGTATTCCTCTTATCCAGATGGGTTAGGGCAGTGTGCAGTGTGGTTGCGATTGCGTCGTCTGTGGACCTATTGGGTCGGTAAGCAAATTGGAGTGGGTCTAGGGTGTCCGGTAGGGTGGAGGTGATATGGTCCTTGACTAGTCTCTCAAAGCACTTCATGATGACGGAAGTGAGTGCTACGGGGCGGTAGTCGTTTAGCTCAGTTACCTTAGCTTTCTTGGGAACAGGAACAATGGTGGCCCTCTTGAAGCATGTGGGAACAGCAGACTGGGATAAGGTTTGATTGAATATGTCCGTAAATACACCAGCCAGCTGGTCTGCGCATGCTCTGAGGACGCGGCTGGGAATGCCGTCTGGGCCTGCAGCCTTGCGAGGGTTAACACGGTTAAATGTTTTACTCACCTCGGCTGCAGTGAAGGAGAGCCCGCAGGTTTTGGTACCGGGCCGTGTCAGTGGCACTGTATTGTCCTCAAAGCGAGCAAAAAACATATTTAGCCTGTCTGGGAGCAAGACATCCTGGTCCGCGACGGGGCTGGTTTTCTTTTTGTAATCCGTGATTGACTGTAGACCCTGCCACATACCTCTTGTGTCTGAGCTGTTGAATTGCGACTCTACTTTGTCTCTATACTGGGACTTAGCTTGTTTGATTGCCTTGCGGAGAGAATAGCTACACTGTTTGTATTCGGTCATGTTTCCGGTCACCTTGCCCTGTTAAAAGCAGTTGTTCGCGCTTTCAGTTTCACGCGAATGCTGCCGTCAATCCACGGTTTCTGGTTTGGGAATGTTTTAATCGTTGCTGTGGGTACGACATCGTCAATGCACTTTCTAATGAACTCGCTCACCGAATCAGCATATTCGTCAATGTTGTTGTTGGACGCAATGCGGAACATATTCCAATCCGCGTGATCGAAGCAGTCTTGAAGCGTGGAATCAGATTGGTCGGACCAGCGTTGAACAGACCTGAGCGCGGGAGCTTGTTGTTTTAGCTTCTGTTTGTAGGCTGGAAGCAACAAAATGGAGTCGTGGTCAGCTTTTCCGAAAGGAGGGCGGGGGAGGGCCTTATATGCGTCGCTGGAAGTTAGTGTAACAATGATCCAGGGTTTTACCAGCCCTGGTAGCACAATCGATATGCTGATAGAATTTAGGGAGTTTTGTTTTCAGATTAGCCTTGTTAAAATCCCCAGCTACGATGAATGCAGCCTCAGGGTGTGTGGTTTCCAGTTTACAAAGAGATAAAGTTCGTTCAGGGCCATCGATGTGTCTGCTTGGGGGGGAATATATACGGCTGTGATTATAATCGAAGAGAATTCCCTTGGTAGATAATGCGGTCGACATTTGATTGTGAGGAATTCTAGATCCGGTGAACAGAATGACTTGAGTTCCTGTATGTTGTTATGATCACACCACATCTCGTTAATCATAAGGCATACACCCCCGCCCCTCTTCTTACCAGAAAGATGTATGTTTCTGTCGGCGCGATGTGTGAAGAAACCAGCTGGCTGCACCGACTCCGTTAGCGTCTCTTGAGTGAGCCATGTTTCCGTGAAGCAGAGAACGTTACAATCTCTGATGTCTCTCTGGAATGTTACCCTTGCTCGGATTTCATCAACCTTATTGTCAAGAGACTGGACATTGGCGAGTAGTATGCTAGGGAGTGGAGCGCGATGTGCCCGTCTCCGAAGCCTTACCAGGAGACCGCTACGTTTGCCCCTTTTACAGCGTCGCATAGGGTCGCCGGCTGGGATCAGATCCATTGTATTGGGTGGAAGGCAAAACACTGGATCCGTTTCGGGAAAGTCATATTCCTGGTTGTAACGATGGTGAGTTGACGTTGCTCTTATATTCAGTAGTTCCTCCCGACTGTATGTAATGAAACCTAAGATTACCTGGGGTACCAATGTAAGGAATAACACATAAAAAAACAAAATATATATTTTTATTTTGCATATTTTCCAAGGAACGTGAAGCGAGGCGGCCATCTCGGTCGGCGCCGGAAGTAGTTTTTATGGAATCATGTAGTAACCCAAAAAAAAGTGGTAAACAATTAGATTTTTCAAAGTAGCCACCCTTTGCCTTGATGACAGCTTTGCACACTCTTGGCATTCTCTCAACCAGCTTCACCTGGAATGCTTTTCCAACAGTCTTGAAGAAGTTCCCACATATGCTGAGCACTTGTTGCCTGCTTTTCCTTCACTCTGTGGTCCAACTCATCCCAAACCATCTCAATTGGGTTGAGGTCAGGTGATTGTGAAGGCCAGGTAATCTGGTGCAGCACTCCATCACTCTCCTTTTTGGTCAAATAACCCTTACACAGCCTGGAGGTGTGTTGGTTCATTGTCCTGTTGAAAAACAAATGATAGTCCCACTAAGCCCAAACCAGATGGGATGGCGTATCGCTTCAGAATGCTGTGGTAGCCAGACAGGTGTGTGCCTTTCCAAATCATGTCAATCAACTGAATTTACCACAGGTGGACTCCAATCAAGTTGTAGAAACATCTCAAACAATGATCAATGGAAACAGTATGCACCTGAGGTCAATTTCAAGTCTCATAGCAAAGGGTCTGAATACTTATGTAAATAAGGTATTTCTGTTTTTTATTTTTAATAAAATGTGACATTTTTTCTCCAAACCTATTTTCTCTTTGTCATTACGGGGTATTGTGTGTAGATTGATGAGGATTTTTATTTATTTAATCCATTGTAGAATAAGGCTGTAACGTAACAAAATGTGGAAAGACTTAAGTGACAAAAAAGGGGGTTAAAGACATGTAAAATATATAGATATAATTTTTTGCATCTCTTAGATATCAGACAGACACTTCAGAACAAACTTCCTTTAGATGTTCTGGGGGAAACAATGTTACTATGGTTACTGTTGTTCCATGTTGTGAATGTTATCCAATGTTTTACTATGGGTTATAGCAGTATGGACTGTTGTTCCATGTTGTGAATGTTAACCAACACGTTACTATGGTTACTGTTGTTCCATGTTGTGAATGTTATCCAATGTGTTACTATGGTTACTGTTGTTCCATGTTGTGAATGTTATCCAATGTGTTACTATGGGTTATAGCAGTATGGACTGTTGTTCCATGTTGTGAATGTTAACCAACACGTTACTATGGTTACTGTTGTTCCATGTTGTGAATGTTATCCAATGTGTTACTATGGTTACTGTTGTTCCATGTTGTGAATGTTATCCAATGTGTTACTATGGGTTATAGCAGTATGGACTGTTGTTCCATGTTGTGAATGTTATCCAATGTGTTACTATGGTTACTGTTGTTCCATGTTGTGAATGTTAACCAATGTGTTACTATGGTTACTGTTGTTCCATGTTGTGAATGTTAACCAATGTGTTACTATGGGTTATAGCAGTATGGACTGTTGTTCCATGTTGTGAATGTTAACCAATGTGTTACTATGGTTACTGTTGTTCCATGCTGTGAATGTTATCCAATGTGTTACTATGGTTACTGTTGTTCCATGTTGTGAATGTTAACCAATACGTTACTATGGTTACTGTTGTTCCATGTTTTGAATGTTATCCAATGCGTTACTATGGTTACTGTTGTTCCATGTTGTGAATGTTATCCAATGTGTAACTATGGGTTATAGCAGTATGGATAAATATTTTTTGTTGATACTTCCATGGGTCTTACAGTTCAAAATCAAATAGCAAAACGATCCTTGGTATAACCTTCTTAAAACAGTACAATACAGGGGAAGCCCTTCATGTTGTTTAAATCTTCTTAAAACAATTCCATATAGCTTAGAAGAACCTCCCCCTCAGACAGGGCTTAGACTGTAATGGGTTAAAACTATCTGAGACTTACATTACTCTGAGACTAGTTATCCTGGGATCTAACATTACTCTGAGACTAGTTATCCTGGGATCTAACATTACTCTGAGACAAGTTATCCTGGGGAATAGTTTTAATACATTTGCAAAAAATCTAAACCTGTTTTTGATTTGGCATTATGGGGTATTGTGATGGCATTATTGGGTATTGTGATGGCATTATGGGGTATTGTGATGGCATTAAGGGGTATTGTGATGGCATTAAGGGGTATTGTGATGTCATTATGGGGTATTGTGATGGCATTGTGGGGTATTGTGATGGCATTGTGGGGTATTGTGATGGCATTGTGGGGTATTGTGATGGCATTGTGGGGTATTGTGATGGCATTGTGGGGTATTGTGATGGCATTATGGGGTATTGTGATGGCATTATGGGGTATTGTGATGGCATTATGGGGTATTGTGATGGCATTATGGGGTATTGTGTGTAGATTGATGAGGATTTAAAAAATAATCATCAATTTTAGAATAATGGGATGCACCGAAATCACATTTTTTGCCAATATTTTCCTTGCCCCAAAAAACGATACCGATAACCGATATTTAAAATTTTAGCGGCCTTTTAACATTCTAGTACAGTTAAAAAGTTAAACACACACACGGACGCAGCGGTCTAAGCCACTGCATCTCAGTGCAGGAGGCGTCACTACAGTCCCTGGTTCGAATCCAGGCTGTATCACATCCGGCCGTAATTGGGAGTCCCATAGTAGTTGTCTGTTATTGGTGTAGAGGGAACGACAAAGGAGATGGATCCCACAGTAGTTGTCTGTTATTGGTGTAGAGAGGAAGACAAAGGAGAGGGATCCCACATGTGGATAGGAAGAAACAAATCATCATTATTACTGGAAAATATTCATTTAAAATCCAGGTATTGAACAACTTTATCTCTCTAGGTCATGCCAGTAGGTTACAGTAGGTTGTATCTCTCTAGGTCATGCCAGTAGGCTACAGTAGGTTGTATCTCTCTAGGTCGTGCCAGTAGGCTACAGTAGGTTGTATCTCTCTAGGTCATGCCAGTAGGTTACAGTAGGTTGTAACTCTCTAGGTCATGCCAGTAGGCTACAGTAGGTTGTTTCTCTCTAGGTCATGCCAGTAGACTACAGTAGGTTGTAACTCTCTAGGTCAAGCCAGTAGACTACAGTAGATTGTAACTCTCTAGGTCATGCCAGTAGGCTACAGTAGGTTGTAACTCTCTAGGTCATGCCAGTAGGTTACAGTAGGTTGTATCTCTCTAGGTCATGCCAGTAGGCTACAGTAGGTTGTAACTCTCTAGGTCAAGCCAGTAGACTACAGTAGGTTGTAACTCTCTAGGTCAAGCCAGTAGACTACAGTAGGTTGTAACTCTCTAGGTCATGCCAGTAGGCTACAGTAGGTTGTAACCCTCTAGGTCATGCCAGTAGGTTACAGTAGATTGTATCTCTCTAGGTCATGCCAGTAGGCTACAGTAGGTTGTATCTCTCTAGGTCATGCCAGTAGGTTACAGTAGGTTGTATCTCTCTAGGTCATGCCAGTAGACTACAGTAGGTTGTAACTCTCTAGGTCATGCCAGTAGGTTACAGTAGGTTGTAACTCTCTAGGTCAAGCCAGTAGGCTACAGTAGGTTGTATCTCTCTAGGTCATGCCAGTAGGTTACAGTAGGTTGTAACTCTCTAGGTCATGCCAGTAGGCTACAGTAGGTTGTAACTCTCTAGGTCAAGCCAGTAGGCTACAGTAGGTTGTATCTCTCTAGGTCATGCCAGTAGGCTACAGTAGGTTGTATCCAAGTAAAACAATTATCAACCCAATGTGGAAAGAAGTTTCGTAATGATTAAGTTGTTATGTGGACACGTGACGTACCGACAACTTTGATAAAAACACTATAGGAGTTGTCTCCAGATCGCTATGCATATTCATGCTAGTAGCTTAGCATCTCTCGCCATTGAATACAGGCGGTGCATATTCATGCTAGTAGCTTAGCATCTCTCGCCATTGAATACAGGCGGTGCATATTCATGTTAGTAGCTTAGCATCTCTCTCCATTGAATACAGGCGGTTGACGTCAACAACCCTCATAGAATATAAACAATAGATTACAATAATAAGATTAATCCACCAATCCAAAGAAAGGATAGGCGGGAGCTAGACAACCCGCAGTGAAGCTTTGTGGACAACGACTCCCCGTGTTAGGGCGGAGAGACATCTTGTCAGTATATCCATAATCTTTGGTGTAGCCAACCCAACTCTCACATGGCACTATTGGGGGGCACGGTGTGCAGTAAAACATCACTACATGACAATCACTACATGCCGTGCCCCCCAGTCTGCGGTCAGCAGATAGACCCTTCTCAAATATATATGTTAATTCACTTTTTGGAAACGGAACGGAGAAAACAAGGGGTAGCTTGTTCTCTACGTCGTCTGATTCTAGACATTTCAGTCATCATCCTGGGCCCTCCGTTGAAGAGGTATTGACGAGTCAACTCTGAATATCCAAAGTTAAAAACACATTTAAGGCGGTACTTACTGGTGTTAATCAGATCTCCTATCTCCTCCTCTTCATCTTTCAATGTGACAGTAATCTCCCCTTCCTTCTTCACTCCAAAAACTGCATCCTCCGCTTTCTCTTCATCCTCTTCTTTTACTGTAACGTCCTCCTCCTCTTTCACTCTGAACGCGTCTTCCTCTTCTTTCACTGTAACAGCCTCATCCTCTACTTCTATTTTTACTGTAACATCCTCTTCTTCCTTCTCCTCTTTCACGACAATGTTCTGCCCCAGAGCTTCTTTCTCCGTCCAGCAGACCGCCTCTTCTTTAACAGGAGGGGAGTAGTTTAGGGAGATCATGTTCAGGGATGTTAGCTAGCTAGCTATCATTAGCGACTAGGCTAGTGCTAACTTAACCAGCCAGCTACTATAGCTGACTAATACAAAATAACGTAATATTAAATGATATTAGATACGACAAAAGTGTGTCTAAAACACAGCAGGTAATATACACCGAAAGAGTATAAATAGCTTGAATCTTTCGGCTATGTTGGCTAGCAAGCTACCGGGGTGGTTGACGAGCTGTTTATGAAGAACCGTCCACTAGATTATACGTCACACTGGCAGCATCTCCTGAAAGACGCACATCGCCGTCTGCTGACTGGAGGGGAAACGCAGTTGAGGATCATATTTTATTTTCAGACAAAGATTATTGTAAATGGATTTAATTAAATAATACCATTATATAGAGACATACAAAGACAGGAATGTGTTGATTGATTAGTGCGAATAAAAAATGTTTACCACAGCATATTTAAGGCAGTTTCATTAAGTCAAACTAAATCTAAATAAGTAGCTAGCTACTGTAGGTCTATACTGCTCCTACATGGTGTAACAATACATCATGTAGATGTATATAATGAACAGACTAGGTCTATACTGCTCCTACATGGTGTAACAATACATCATGTAGATGTATATAATGAACAGACTAGGTCTATACTGCTCCTACATGGTGTAACAATACATCATGTAGATGTATATAATGAACAGACTAGGTCCATACTGCTCCTACATGGTGTAACAATACATCATGTAGATGTATATAATGAACAGACTAGGTCTATACTGCTCCTACATGGTGTAACAATACATCATGTAGATGTATATAATGAACAGACTAGGTCTATACTGCTCCTACATGGTGTAACAATACATCATTAAAATTCATCAGCGAATCCACACAGGAGAGAAGCCTTTCAGCTGTACTCAATGTGGGAAGAGATTTACTAATTCAAGTAATCTGAAAACACACCAGAGAATACACACAGGAGAGAAGCCATATATCTGTGGTCAATGTGGGAAGAGTTTTGGTCGATCTTGTCATCTGACTCTACACAAGAGAATACACACAGGAGAGAAATCTTACAGCTGTGTTCAATGTGGGAAGAGTTTTGGTCGATCTTGCCATCTGACTCGACACAAGAGAATACACACAGGAGAGAAACCTTATAGCTGTGATCAATGTTGGAAGAGTTTTGGTCAATCTGGAGAGCTGACAGTGCACCAGAGAGCACACACAGGAGAGAAATCTTATAGCTGTGATCAACGTGGGAAGAGTTTTGGTCAATCTGGAGAGCTGACAGTGAACCAGAGAGCACACACAGGAGAGAAATCTTACAGCTGTGTTCAATGTGGGAAGAGTTTTGGTCGATCTTGCCATCTGACTCTACACCAGAGAACACACACAGGAGAGAAATCTTACAGCTGTGTTCAATGTGGGAAGAGTTTTGGTCGATCTTGCCATCTGACTCTACACCAGAGAACACACACAGGAGAGAAATCTTACAGCTGTGATCAATGTTGGAAGAGTTTTGGTCAATCTGGAGAGCTGACAGTGCACCAGAGAGCACACACAGGAGAGAAATCTTATAGCTGTGATCAACGTGGGAAGAGTTTTGGTCAATCTGGAGAGCTGACAGTGAACCAGAGAACACACACAGGAGAGAAATCTTACAGCTGTGTTCAATGTGGGAAGAGTTTTGGTCGATCTTGCCATCTGACTCTACACCAGAGAACACACACAGGAGAGAAATCTTACAGCTGTGTTCAATGTGGGAAGAGTTTTGGTCGATCTTGCCATCTGACTCTACACCAGAGAACACACACAGGAGAGAAATCTTACAGCTGTGATCAATGTTGGAAGAGTTTTGGTCAATCTGGAGAGCTGACAGTGCACCAGAGAACACACACAGGAGAGAAGCCTTATAGCTGTGATCAGTGTGCGAAGAGATACTCTGATAAAAGATCTCTGATCAAACATCAGAAAATACATGCATGAAGGAGTTGTAGGAAAAATCCAGGCTCTGAATTGAAAGAGTACTATTTATGAGATTTAACAAAAAGTGACTCACACAAAAATAGCTGTGTTACACTTCCCACGTTGGTGACCCACTTGAGTCAAAATGGAACACCTCAAAATGTGGTGAGCTGTTTTCTACAAGTTGTCCTCTAACCAGGGATGTACACATTACTCCCAGATTCTGTGTGCTTTTTGAGCTGTTAGTTTTAACAGGACGTGCAACCTCATCTTCCTCCTGTCGCACAAATGATTTTAGCATGATATAGATGAGTTATGACAAATAAGTGTTGCGTTCCTTTGTTTTGCAACCCATAAATTTAAATGCATCGCTCCCAAATGTAGCTGACTGTTTTCTGTAGGTTGTCCTCTAATCAGTGAGGTAAAATATATCTCTCATTTCCACGTGTTTTGTTTAGTTGTGTTAGTTTCAACAGCACGAACAACCTGATTTTCCCCCTAATCGATACCCGTGATTTATTGCTACTTGTCAAAACAACAGCGTTTTTAGTGCTTGTGCAGTTTATAAGGAGCTTGTTTAAGTAATATGATTATTGTGGCCGATGTTTGTATATATAGTACATTTTTTGTTTATGTTTTCAATTTATCACAAAGTGTTTCTGCATTTGGACACGTTTAAACTGTGACATTGGGGCTATGCCACCTAGTAAAATGACGTTGAAAATAAGACTATGCCCAACGTACAATATAAGTTTGGTTTTAGTTGAAAGTGAAAGTTGGGGGGAAAAACATTGAATTTCAACATACTTGCAGCCTATACACATGGACGCAGTATAATAAATCGGTCTATAATCAATTTTATTAACAATCCTAATAAATTGAGTCATAAATGTAGGATATATTTAATGTCTTAAGGGGGAAGGTGTTACTGTCTTTGGCTTTTCCAGTTATGTTTTGAGGTTGGATGTTAGCACGTATAGCTCTTTAGCACGTAGGGCGCACTGATTGTTGTCACCTCATTAGTCAGTATGTGTAACACCAGTTCTTTTGTTTACCTCTTCTTGGGCAGATTTAGTGGGTCTCATGGTGGGTGTCTTTTTTCGGTCCCAGTTGTTGTTACTAGTCAATTGTCAGTGGACACCCCTATAGTGACTTTCAGAGCCCCTCCTAAAAAAAAAAAAGAATTTTGGGATGGATATTGCATCCAATTAATATTTTAGTCAATGGCATTTCCTTAGGCTGCTCATTGGTCTTTCAGTTGTTAGTCTTCTGTTTGTTGTGTACTAAATATTTCTGTTTATTTCATTTTTTCCTGTGAAGCCATTGTGTTGCATCCATGTCTGAAATGTGCTGTATGAATAAAGCTTGATTTGATTTCAACAAATGAACCCAATGATTGACCAATCAACAGACTCGATCCAACAACATGCCTATCAAGATATTGCAGGAGTTTGCTCTTGAAATCAGACTAATACAATTTGATTTGAGGGGACGAGAGTTCTAGAAGCTAGTGAGTTTTAGGAAGACGAGAGTTCTAGAAGCTAGTGAGTTTTAGGATTCTATAGAAAGAAAAATGATTAAAAAAAACAATATGATTGTTTATTATTATTTCAGAAATACGTGTTTTTAATTGTCAGCCAGTAGACACCATGTTTATATTGTAGAAGGTGAAGCATTGTAGTTGATAATGTGAAATGGAAGTTGTTTTCTGTTGGTGGTGTGCAAACTTGTCCAACAAAAATATAGGATTTATTTGTTGTCTTAAAGGGGAAGGTTTTACAGGCTTTGGTTTTTGCATTTATGTTTTGAGGTTGGATTTTAACACGTCAGCAAGTATAGCTCGTCAGCACGTACTGATTGGTGTCACCTCGTTAGTCAGTATGTGTTACACCTGTGCTGGCTTGTCCATCTCGTTAGTGGGAAGGTGTTTCACCTGAGCTGGTCCAGGTTCTATTTAAGAGTGTCTGGCCCAGTGGTCCAGTTGTGTTGATAGATGTGGAGAGTCAACACCTTTAGTTGCTCCACCTTTTTGGTTTGCTTCCTGTCTGTAAGTTTGGTGTGGGTTTTTCTTTTGTTTCCCTCTTCTTGGGCAGATTTAGTGGGTCTCATGGTGGGTGACTTTTATGTCCCAGTTGTTGTTACTAGTCAACTTTCAGTGGACACAGAGCAAAACTGCAACATTATGTTATAATACTTTGATTGGATCAAATGGTTGTTTTATGCAACAGAAATAGAGGGTTCTTAGAACTATTGTGTCTGTGTTCTACTGAGGATGGGCCTCTGGGAGAAAACACTGACAGGAGATTTACAATGTCTTTTGGGTGATTAAAACCTGAAGAGACCACATTCCAGGGCATGAGTTACTGTTTCTGTTCTATATGGTACCAGGGAGAGATGAGCCCCTCCTAAAAAAAAAATACCTTGAATTTTGCATTGCATCCAATAATATTTTAATCAATGGCATTTCCTTAGGCTGCTCATTAGTCTTTCAGTTGTAAGGGAAGTCCCCCCCCAATTGTACAAAATAACATGGCAACTTATTGGCACCGAGCGGACCATATACACGATGGGATTGTGTGGGATTTCATATTACATCCGGCGCTGTTTCGTCCAAAGTTGATGACAAATGCCATATTGTAAATGAGCTGTGTAACACCCCAAAAATCCTATAGTGGGCGAGTGTGTTCCATCTTAATTTTTCATAGGCTTACTGTAACGCAAGTCAAGACCCAAGAGTCATATTTTGAAATTTTGAAATATTGAAAGTTTTGGCAAAAACTTATCACCCCCTTAAAAAAGTGCTTTCTGGACCGTTTTTCGAAATTCTTTCGATTTTTATGTCAATTACACATGTGTAAGAACTGTATGAAAATACTTTTGTCAAATTTTATTAACATAATTTTTTTTACATTTTTATTTGGACTTAAGGAATATGTTTTGTGCATTTGGAATGTGATTTCTTAGGAAGTCAAAAGTCAAAAGTCAAAAATGTCAAAAATTTGGAAAAAACGTATCACCCCCTTTAAAAAAGTGCTTTCTGGACCGTTTTTCGAAATTCTTTCGATTTTTATGTCAATTACACATGTGTAAGAACTGTATGAAAATACTTTTGTCAAATTTTATTAACATAATTTTTTGGACATTTTTATTTGGACTTAAGGAATATGTTTTGTGCATTTGGAATGTGATTTCATAGGAAGTCAAAAGTCAAAAGTCAAAAATGTCAAATATTTGGAAAAAATGTATCACCCCCTTTAAAAAAGTGCTTTCTGAACCGTTTTTTGAAATTCTTTCGATTTTTATGTCAATTACACATGTATAAGAACTGTATGAAAATACTTTAGTCACATTTTACTGTCATCATTTTTTATAAATGTTTACTTGTACTTAAGGAATATGTTTTATGCATTTGGAATGTGATTTCATAGGAAGTCAAAAGTCAAAAGTCAAAAGTTACAAGTCAAAAATGTTAAAAATGTGGAAAAAACGTATATTCCATTTAAAAAAGTGCTTTCTGGACCGTTTTTTGAAATTCTTTCGATTTTTACGTCAATTACACATATATAAGAACTGTATGAAAATACTTTAGTCACATTTTACTATCATAATTTTTTATAAATGTTTACTTGTACTTAAGGAATATGTTTTGTGCATTTGCAATCTGATTTAATACGAAGTCAAAAATGTGAATAAATTAGAAAAAACGTATCACCCCCCAAACCTCCATAAATCACTCAGGCCAGCACCCATTGATTTTTGGCCGTAGAATAGTGCTCCCAGAGCGGGTATGGAGGTCTGGATGCCCCTAAACGCAATTTCAACCATCTTGAAACATGGCACCTGGTAACCCCAAAAAAATACCAGGTGCACGAACAGTTTGGACTTGTGTGTGTGTGTGTGAGCTTTTCTTTGACATCTGTTTAGAGAAATGACTGATTTACACTTCATGAGGGTTGCCTAATCACACACTTAAAGTTTTGGAAAGATCTGACTTTTTTAACCCTTTGAAACAGCACCTATGACCCCATTTTAAGGCACTTCCGGTTGGCACAGGAAGCTATAAGTAAACACCTATCCTGATCGGGGTATGCTTTTACAGAATCCTGAGTTTTAAGTCTATACGTTAAGAACTGACTGATTTACACAGGGTTGAATGCACTATATATCACAAACTGCTGGTTGGGTAAAACACTTTTAGGGTGATTTTATCACTTCCGGTTGCTCCAGGAAGCTTAGAATCAACACAGGTAGACCTCATAGTGGCTTGATGGATTGTCATTGAAGACAGGTTCATAAGACATTCATAACCCACATAGGGTTTATTTAAAGAATGCACGTTACATTTGCATATGATTCAACAGTGAAAAACACCACATCATATTGCAAACATAACACACTGTTGAATCATATTGCAAACACACACTGTTATATTTGCAATATGATGTGTTGAATCATATTGCAAACATAACACACACTGTTACGTTTGCAATATGATGTGTTGGATCATATTGCAAACATAACACACACTGTTACATTTGCAATATGATGTGTTGAATCATATTGCAAACATAACACACACTGTTACGTTTGCAATATGATGTGTTGAATCATATTGCAAACATAACACACACTGTTACATTTGCAATATGATGTGTTGAATCATATTGCAAATCTAACGTGCATTTGCAATATGATGTGATGTTGAATCATATTGCAAATGTAACGTACATTCTCTTAAATACTTTAGAAATGCAAAAGTCAACGGTCTGATGACCTCAGGATGGCCGGGCAGTGATAGTGGTTCCTCTCCATCGCTCGTTGTGTTAAATTTCATCATGTCGCTTTTTGTGATGGTACCCCCCCGTTGAAACATATTGCAAATGTACAAAAGTCAAGTAGCAAGTCGGTGTCCATCAGTCAATTAGATATATTCAGACACCAAACTGATACCATCTGACACCAAACTCACTTTTACCAACTCCTTTAGAAGCCAACTATCACATATTTCAGAGCAGGCCCAAAATTCACAGCGCCTTCCATTTAAACCATAATAAAACAAATAATACGTAGTTATGTTCTAGCTGCGGGTCCAATATTCACATTATGTTTAGCCCTATGTGAGGCGACCTGGAATCCCAAGTTTCGGCTCGATAGGTCATTCGGTGCCCGAGCAAAACCCTAATTGGTAATGAAAATCCACTTTTTTCCATGCCTTGCTACGGGGTGCTTGAATGAGCAATCAAACAGGCTCGTTGGGGTCTGTCTCTATGGACCGAGCCGGTTTCAATGCACCTAGTCTTGAGACTCTGGGACTTTTCTAAATGTCGTCCGTTTCGTTGAGCTGAAAATGAATTGAAAACATAGCAAATACACGAGGCTGTTTATCGGTCTGAGAACCTTCTAGAGCCACATAACTCACCGTGCACAATCAACCTGAGGTCTAGAACAGGTTTGTAAATTTTCAGAACTCTAGGTCTGACGGTTCTTTAAAAGTTGGAACAAAAGTAACTACCACAGGCACTGTCTGCCTCTTAGCCCCTCAGTGTGTCCCTCCATCATTTCTGTTTGGGTGTGTAAATTTTTCTTTGAAATCTGATGGGACTAATGACTGATTTACAGTTCAGGAGGGTAGCCTAATCACAATTATGAAGTTTTGGAAAGATTTGACATTTTTAACCCTTCAAAACAGCCCATTTGACACCAATTATGGCACTTCCGGTTGGCACAGGAAGCTGAAAGTAAAGACATATACTCACTGGAGTATGCTGTTACAGAATCCTGAGTTTTAAGTCTATATGTTAAAAATTGACTGATTTACATAGGGCTGAATGCACTATTTCTCTCAAATTGCAGGGTGCTTATTGCAAACACTTTTAGGGTGATTTTAACCACTTCCGGTTGCTCCAGGAAGCTTAGAATCGACACAGGTAGACCTCATGGTGGCCTAATGGACTGTCATCAAAGACAGGTTCATAAGACATTCATAACCCACATAGGCTTCAGGTTGAATTTAGGGGAGCAGTCAATGTATTCCTATGGGGTGAAATGTCATTGTAAACTGTTTGATGTAAACACCTTCTTTTAACTGTGAAGGGTTAATGCCACAAGCTCAAGGATAGGCTTGCACAGATCGGGAGGACCTTAAGAACATTCCTGAGGTGAAATTGTGTTTCTAACCTTAACGGTTCTCTCTCTGTCTCCCAAAAGCAAATAAAATTGACATTGAGGTCAAAAGGTCATTCGTGTCCGTTCTCTTGTAACGGTCGCTGCGCTCAGACCGAGCGAGCTACGGTCAAGCGGGGCATCCCGTTGAACTCGGCACGGCCTGGAGAATATGGCGATGTCATTTTAGTGGTGATTTCAGAATGCTATTTTGGTGCATTCATGGAAGGCGCTGTGAATTTTGGGCCTGCTCTGAAATATGTGATAGTTGGCTTCTAAAGGAGTTGTAAAAAGTGAGTTTGGAGTCAGATGGTATCAGTTTGGTGTCTGAAAATATCCAATTGACTGATGGACACTTGCTAGTTGACTTTTGTTGACACTTGCTAGTTGACTTGCTAGTCGACTTTTGTACATTTGCAATATGTTTCAACGCGGGGGTACCATCACCAAAATCGACATGATGAAATTTCACGCAACGAGCGTTGGAGAGGAACCACTATCATTGCCCGGCCATCCTGAGGTCATCAGGACGTTGACTTTTGTATTTCTAAAGTATTTAAAGAATGCACGTTACATTTGCAATATGATTCAACATCACATCATATTGCAAATCTAACGTGCATTTGCAATATGATGTGATGTTGAATCATATTGCAAATGTAACGTACATTCTCTTAAATACTTTAGAAATGCAAAAGTCAACGGTCTGATGACCTCAGGATGGCCGGGCAGTGATAGTGGTTCCTCTCCATCGCTCGTTTCGTGTAAATTTCATCATGTCGCTTTTTGCTGCATGGTACCCCCCCGTTGAAACATATTGCAAATGTACAAAAGTCAACGTAGCAAGTCAGGTGTCCATCAGTCAATTAGATATATTCAGACACCAAACTGATACCATCTGACTACCAAACTCACTTTTACCAACTCCTTTAGAAGCCAACTATAACATATTTCAGAGCAGGCCCAAAATTCACAGCGCCTTCCATTTAAACCATAATAAAACAAATAATACGTAGTTATGTTCTAGCTGCGGGTCCAATATTCACATTATGTTTAGCCCTATGTGAGGCGACCTGGAATCCCAAGTTTCGGCTCGATAGGTCATTCGGTGCCCGAGCAAAACCCTAATTGGTAATGAAAATCCACTTTTTTCCATGCCTTGCTACGGGGTGCTTGAATGAGCAATCAAACAGGCTCGTTGGGGTCTGTCTCTATGGACCGAGCCGGTTTCAATGCACCTAGTCTTGAGACTCTGGGACTTTTCTAAATGTCGTCCGTTTCGTTGAGCTGAAAATGAATTGAAAACATAGCAAATACACGAGGCTGTTTATCGGTCTGAGAACCTTCTAGAGCCACATAACTCACCGTGCACAATCAACCTGAGGTCTAGAACAGGTTTGTAAATTTTCAGAACTCTAGGTCTGACGGTTCTTTAAAAGTTGGAACAAAAGTAACTACCACAGGCACTGTCTGCCTCTTAGCCCCTCAGTGTGTCCCTCCATCATTTCTGTTTGGGTGTGTAAATTTTTCTTTGAAATCTGATGGGACTAATGACTGATTTACAGTTCAGGAGGGTAGCCTAATCACAATTATGAAGTTTTGGAAAGATTTGACATTTTTAACCCTTCAAAACAGCCCATTTGACACCAATTATGGCACTTCCGGTTGGCACAGGAAGCTGAAAGTAAAGACATATACTCACTGGAGTATGCTGTTACAGAATCCTGAGTTTTAAGTCTATATGTTAAAAATTGACTGATTTACATAGGGCTGAATGCACTATTTCTCTCAAATTGCAGGGTGCTTATTGCAAACACTTTTAGGGTGATTTTAACCACTTCCGGTTGCTCCAGGAAGCTTAGAATCGACACAGGTAGACCTCATGGTGGCCTAATGGACTGTCATCAAAGACAGGTTCATAAGACATTCATAACCCACATAGGCTTCAGGTTGAATTTAGGGGAGCAGTCAATGTATTCCTATGGGGTGAAATGTCATTGTAAACTGTTTGATGTAAACACCTTCTTTTAACTGTGAAGGGTTAATGCCACAAGCTCAAGGATAGGCTTGCACAGATCGGGAGGACCTTAAGAACATTCCTGAGGTGAAATTGTGTTTCTAACCTTAACGGTTCTCTCTCTGTCTCCCAAAAGCAAATAAAATTGACATTGAGGTCAAAAGGTCATTCGTGTCCGTTCTCTTGTAACGGTCGCTGCGCTCAGACCGAGCGAGCTACGGTCAAGCGGGGCATCCCGTTGAACTCGGCACGGCCTGGAGAATATGGCGATGTCATTTTAGTGGTGATTTCAGAATGCTATTTTGGTGCATTCATGGAAGGCGCTGTGAATTTTGGGCCTGCTCTGAAATATGTGATAGTTGGCTTCTAAAGGAGTTGTAAAAAGTGAGTTTGGAGTCAGATGGTATCAGTTTGGTGTCTGAAAATATCCAATTGACTGATGGACACTTGCTAGTTGACTTTTGTTGACACTTGCTAGTTGACTTGCTAGTCGACTTTTGTACATTTGCAATATGTTTCAACGCGGGGGTACCATCACCAAAATCGACATGATGAAATTTCACGCAACGAGCGTTGGAGAGGAACCACTATCATTGCCCGGCCATCCTGAGGTCATCAGGACGTTGACTTTTGTATTTCTAAAGTATTTAAAGAATGCACGTTACATTTGCAATATGATTCAACATCACATCATATTGCAAATCTAACGTGCATTTGCAATATGATGTGATGTTGAATCATATTGCAAATGTAACGTACATTCTCTTAAATACTTTAGAAATGCAAAAGTCAACGGTCTGATGACCTCAGGATGGCCGGGCAGTGATAGTGGTTCCTCTCCATCGCTCGTTTCGTGAAATTTCATCATGTCGCTTTTTCCTCATGGTACCTCCCCGTTGAAACATATTGCAAATGTACAAAAGTCAACGAGCAAGTCAGTGTCCATCAGTCAAATAGATATTTTCAGACACCAAACTGATACCATCTGACTCCAAACTCACTTTTTCCAACTCCTTTAGATGCCAACTATAACATATTTCAGAGCAGGCCCAAAATTCACAGCGCCTTCCATTTAAACCATAATAAAACAAATAATACGTAGTTATGTTCTAGCTGCGGGTCCAGTTCACACATTATGTTTAGCCCTATGTGAAGCGACCTCGAATCCCAAGTTTCGGCTCGATAGGTCATTCGGTGCCCGAGCAAAACCCTAATTGGTGCTGAAATTCCACTTTTTTCATTGCCTTGCTACGGGGTCCTTGAATGAGCAATCAAACAGGCTTGTTGGGGTCTGTCTCTATGGGCCGAGCCGGTTTCAACGCACCTAGTCTTGAGACTCTGGGACTTTTCTAAATGTCGTCCGTTTCGTTGAGGTCAAAATGAATTGAAAACATGGCAAATACACGATGCTTTTTATCGATCGGAGAACCTTCTAGAGCCATATAATTCACCGTGCACAATCGACCTGAGGTCTAGAACAGGTTTGTAAATTTTCAGAACTCTAGGTCTGACGGTTCTTTAAAAGTTGGAACAAAAGTAACTACTGCAGGCACTGTCTGCCTCTTAGCCCCTCAGTGTGTCCCTCCATCATTTCTGTGTCGGTGTGTATTTTTATTTTTTTTAATCTGATGGGATGAAGGACTGATTTACAGTTCATGAGGGTTGTCTATTCACATATATGAAGTTTTGGAAAGATTTGACATTTTTAACACTTCGAAACAGCCCATTTGACACCAGTTATGGCACTTCCGGTTGTCACAGGAAGCTATAAATAAACACATATCATCACTGGAGTAGGCTGTTACAGAATCCTGAGTTTTAAGTCTGTATGTTAAAAATTGACTGATTTACATAGGGCTGAATGCACTATTTCTCTCAAACTGCAGGTTGGCTATGGCAAACACTTTTAGGGTGATTTAACCACTTCCGGTTGCTCCAGGAAGCTTAGAATCGACACAGGTAGACCTCATGGTGGCCTGATGGACTGACATCAAAGACAGGTTCATAAGAAAATCATAACCCACATAGGCTTTAGGTTGAATTTAGAGGTGCAGTCAATGTATTCCAATGGGGAGACATTTCATTGTAAACTATTTGATGTAAACACCTTCTTTTAACTGTGAAGGGTTAATGCCACAAGGTCAGGGTTAGGCTTGCACAGATCGGGAGGACCTTAAGAACACTCCTGAGGTGAAATTGTGTTTCTAACCTTAACGGTTCTCTCTCTGTGTCCCAAAAGCAAATGAAATTGACATTGAGGTCAAAAGGTCATTTGTGTCCGTTCTCTTGTAACGGTCGCTGTGCTCAAACCGAGCGAGCTACGGTCAAGCGGGGCATCTCGTTGAACTCGGCACGGCCTAGAGATAATAGTAATGCCATTGTGGGCTTTGTGTGTCGTTAAGCACCGTACTTTTTTACTCCATCTTTCCTTTTTGTGTGTGTGTGATTGTGTGAGAGAGATTTTCTTTGACATCTGTTGGGAAAAATGACTGATTACAGTTCATGAGGGTTGTCTAATCACACAAGTGAAGTTTTGAAAAGATCTGACCTTTATTACCCTTCAAACCTGACCCTGTGGCACCATTTTAAGGTACTTCCAGTTGACATAGGAAGCTGAAATTGAACACATACCCTCCTTGGTGTAGGCTCTTATATAATATTGAGTTTTAAGTCTTTATGTTAAGAACTGACTTATTTAAAGAGGGTTAAATGAGTGTGTGTTATTTCATAAAATCATATAAAATCACAGGATTCTCGCAGAGCTTCGAGACCCACTTTAAAAATGTACGTCTGAACACACTGCAACTGGATCTGTGATTTTTTTGAAAAAAAAATTCCTCTTTGTGAACATCACCAAACGGTCAATGTACGATTTCTCTTAAATTACGATAGATAAATGGCTGGTTCTTTTTTTCCTGACACCGTATGCTTATGTACTTTGACATGAAGCGGTCAAATTAGCACCCTACTTGCGTTTTAACCCTTTAATCCCAGAAAAATGGCCATAACTCAAAAAGCGCAGAGGCCTCGACGCCATCTTGTTCGGGGCCAACTTCCCTTTACTCCAAACCTACGCTCGCCGAGTTTCGTCTTCGAAATATTTTCCGTTTAGGAGAAAAGGCCGCGCTCGTTTGCCCCGTGTTCGTGCGCCTGCAATATGATTTATTTGCCCCCTTGTGGGAATTTTCGAGAATGCGGAGTCCAAGTCAAAAATTTGTTATTTTTATAAAACGGTGACCGAACGTCCGAGACGATTTCTTCGATGACTTCCTGAAAGAGCTCCCCCCCGCCCTCGGCCCGACGCCGTCCGCGATTTTCCGAGACGAAGTCGGACGTCTAGTAAGGGACCGTACATTCGCAATGGGAGAATCTTCACCGATCATATGGCTCCCGTCTCACACTTCCCTTAAGGTATGAAATGAGAAGCAATTTCATCTGTGGATCAGGATGATGTACAGAGAAAGGCTGCGTGGAAGTGGACTTCCTGAAATTGACTAAAATTGGCAGTTTCCTGCCTTCCGAAAGTCACCTTTCATCCATCTATTTTTAAACCAATATTTTCTGCAGTTGCACAATTAGAGCTAAATCCAGACTAATGAAGTAAAATGGAAGATGTACTGTATCTGAGAGGAACAAACAGGTATTTTGAGGGAGAGTGCAGGTCAGGTTATATGGAGAGTTGCTTTCAGATGGAGAGCATGATCCCCCTGGCAAGCTAGTTCTGTCCAATCATGTACACTGAGAATGAATGGTGCTTTGGACTTGGTGAACATCGGAGTGTGAGCCTTCTGTCTGTCAGCATGGCAGCGGTTGTAGTTATATCTGCTATGTTAACATTGGACAATGTGCTCACAAGCTGATGCTCTGACAGCAGGTGCTTGAATTTAAACCTGAGTGACTTCAAAATGATTATTGTATGTGTAGGTGCACTTGATTGAGATCACCCATTAAAGTTCCGGGATGGGTGGAATTTGCACCTCAGGATCAATGGAATTGGTTTCCTACCGAAGCTCATCAGGGCTTTGATTTGCTGACCTTCCGTTAAACAAGTAAACATCCTGGTGGATGCCAGTCTTCTTTGATCATCCTACCTTCATGAAATGTCAGTATGCATGCATTATTGACAAGATTTTTTCCCTCTCATTTTGTAAGATGTCTCAGCCACACATTAGACGAGTAACTATACTCTTGTACATTTAGTTGGGAATGTTCTGAAAGTTATAGTTAGTAACAGAAAGTCTGTCCAAAAGAATGGAAGTTACCGTATACACTGGATTCAACTGATATTCTGGTTCTGATCTGATTGCTCTTAAGTTAGTCAAAACTTTACAACAAAACTTTACAACACAACTAGGCCTGTTATTCATAGCAGATTTTGAAAAGGCCTTTGATGCAGTAAGACTGGATTTTTTATAGAAATACATTTTGGTGAGTCTCTTATTCAATGGTGAAAAGTAATGTATAGCAACCCCAGGTGTAAAATAGTAAATAGCGGCTACTTCTCAGAGTTTTGAACTGTCAAGAGGAGTCAAACAAGGGTATCCGCTGTCACCATATCTATTCGTAATGGCCATCGAAATGCTAGCTATTAAAATTTGATCAAATAACAACATTAGAGGATTAGAAATCCAAGGCTTAAAAACAAAGGCGTCCATGTATGCCAATGACTCAAGTTTTATATTAAGTCTGCCAGCTAGATCCATGCAATGTCTCTCAACTAAAACATAAAATATGATAAGTGTACCATATGACATACAGTATATTTCTTTAAAAAACACAACTTTTACAGTACCCTGCAGTTTACCTATAAAATGGGCTGACGGTGAAGTAGACATACTTGGTATTCATAACACAAAATATATAAATGAGCTCTCCACAATGAATTCCAATAGAAAACTAGTAAAATTAGACAAGATCCAGCACCCATGGAGAGGTAAATACCTGTCTATTTATGGAAAAATTACACTGATTTAACTCCCTAGTCATATTTCAGTTTACTCACTTACTTATGGCGTTTCACTTTTGAGCAAAAAATATTTTGCTTTATCTGGGATGCTAAACCAGACAAGATAAAGCGTGCCTATCTATACAATGAATATGACCTGGTTGGACTGAGATTATTAAATATCAAAGCACTAAACCGCTCTCTAAAAGCTTCACGAATACAAAAGCTTTACTTGAACCCAAAATGGTTCTCAAGTAGATTACTAAGAAAAGCTCCATCCCTTGTTAAAAATTGCATTTTTGCCTCTGTGCAGATTGCCATGTCTCATTTTCAATTAATTGAAAATGAAACCTTGTTCAAAGTATCTCTCTTTTCAAACAATCATTGCAGAGCTGGTTACAATTGCAATTTCATCCCCCAGAAAGTATATTACAAAAAATATTATGGATGAACTCAAATGTGCTGGTTGATAAAAGACTGGAATTTATGTAAAAGAAAAGGGTATTTTGTTTTTAAATTATATTGTAAATTGGAATGGTAAAGTTATGTCCTTTATGGAGCTATTGGAATTGTATGGTAAGGTCTACTCAATCCAATATTACAACCAATTGATTACAGCATTACCCCAAAAATGGAGGAGGCAGGTGGCAGCGGGAGGAGGTAGGATACTGGTCTGTCTGCCCAATATAAAGGCCAAAACTGGAACAAAAATAGCAGGACAAAAATAGCATAAATAGGAAAGTATACCAGTTTCATTTAAGGACCAGGAGGTTGACAGCTGTGCAGCTGTGCAAAATAGCTGGTAAGAGATTTTTTGATGTACTGATTCCATGGCACAGGGTGTTTGAGCTGATATATACAATGACACAAGATTCAAAACTTTGTGCCTTTCAGCTAAAATGATTGTACAGAATTCTTGCCACCAAAACAATATTGAATATCAGTGGCATACAATCATCGCAGCTCTGCAGATTTTATTGTGAGGATACAGAATGAATAGATCATTTCTTCTGATATTGCCCTCAGGTAGCCTGTTTCTGGTCTCAGGTTCAGGAATGGCTGAAATAGCATAACATTAATCTAAAATGTACCCTAGAAATAGCATTGTTAGGAGATTTGAAGAGACCTAGTCAGTCAATTACTAATATACTAATACTCTTAGTAAAAGTATTTATCTTCAACTTCCACAACAAACGTGTGGATTCTATTCGATTAGATAGATTCTAATTGTATGTTAAACATCACAGCATTAGTTGAAAGATATATGGCGTATAAAAAAAACAGGTCGCTGGTCCGGGTTCCCGATTTGACCTGGGCGGGGAGTGGGCGGGGAGTGGGCGGGGAGTTAGACCCAGGTTGCTCCTGCGGGTCGCTCTGGATGGGAGTGTCTGCTAGATGACTGAATGTAATGTAAATGTTGAGCAGGTAGAATGTATGTTTTAATATTAAATTAAATATATCTATTTAAAAAAATGCTTGGAGCAACAGTTTCCTCATCCTCAGTTAGGACCCCTTGGGAGTTCACCACCACCATAAAGTGCCTGTTTGTACAGTGACATTAAGAGAACAGTATGACACTCATCTCTCACGTCAATGTAAAGCTAGTGTTTCTGTGAGAAGGAACACAGTGTAGTGTTGTGGACCTGCCTGGTCGACCTGGTCCTGCTGTCTACCTGGAGGAGCGGGCCGGTGGCCAGCACACAGATGGCAGGGTGGGAGGACAAGCTGCTACTTCTGGGTTAAATGAATTAAAAATGTGCTCTCAGCCCTTTAGCCATGTTTTGCTAGGCTCACATTTATTTTGGAAACTTGTTGACTGGACATTCTGGATTCAGGATACACCCCCATTACTAGGAAAAATAGTTTCATCGTCGACTGAAGAACTTTTGGGGAATATAAGCTCCATTTTCTCATTAACGATTGGTGGTGGAGAGAGCGGTATGAATAGGACATTATAATAACAGACATTACTAGGATCATTATTTGACCACGTTCATATGAGGTATTCCAGTAATGGACTTGAGACGAAACCCTCCCGTTAATGCTCTCATTGAGGCATCCCAAGTTGAGGTTGCCTGAACTGTTAGGTCTACCCACAAGTCTTATGTATTGTATTTTAATATTTGCTTCCCCCTCTAGTACTCTTCATCATCCTCTTCCCCCAGAGAGCCATTTAGATGGAGTGTAATAGATAGCTGCAGCCAGCAAGGAGGACCTGAGTTTCTGCTGTCCCTCTCCAAGGAGCTCCCATAATGGTGCTATCATCAGTGTGAACACTGTTCATTTGTCAGGCCCACTGACTACCCAGCCATGCAGAAACACATTTCACAAATGTATAGTACTTTACTGAAAAAAACAAAAAATAGTGTCACTGGATAGGTGCAGTGAAATGTGTTGTTATATAGGGTCACATATAGTAGTAGCTTTGCGTAACCCAAAGCCCTTTAAATATCCATTTATCGCCCAGGTGCAGCTGTGTATGTGTGTGTGTGTGTGTGTGTGTGTGTGTGTGTGTGTGTGTGTGTGTGTGTGTGTGTGTGTGTGTGTGTGTGTGTGTGTGTGTGTGTGTGTGTGTGTGTGTGTGTGTGTGTGTGTGTGTGTGTGTGTGTGTGTGTGTGTGTGTGTGTGTGTGATGTGTCATTATGTATATTTTCTTTTAATGGCTAGAATTGCTTAAGGTGGTCACACACAGCAGGTAGCCTAGTGGTTAAGAGAGTTGGGCCAGTAACCGAAAGGTTGCTGGTTCGAATCCCCAAGCCAATTAGGTGAAAAATCTGTCCATGTGCCCTTGAGCAAGACACTTTACTCTAATTGCTCCTGTACGTCGCTCTGGATAAGAGTGTCTGCTAAATGACTGACGTGAAACATACTGTAAGTCACTTTTCCATCATATGTTTTTTTATATACAGTATATATATACAGTTGAAGTCGGAAGTTTACATACACTTAGGTTGAAGTCATTTAAACAAATTTTTCAACCACTCCACAAATTTCTTGTTAACAAACTATAGTTTTGGCAAGTCGGTTAGGATATCTACTTTGTGCATGACACAAGTAATTTTTCCAACAATTGTTTACAGACAGATTATTTCACTTATAATTCACTGTATCACAATTCCAGTGGGTCAGAAGTACGCAAGTATAAACACCATGGACCCACACAGCCATCATACCGCTCAGGAAGGAGACTCATTCTGTCTCCTAGAGATGAACGTACTTTGGCGTGAAAAGTGCAAATCAATCCCAGAACAACAGCAAAGGACCTTGTGAAGATGCTGGAGGAAACAGGTACAAAGTATCTATATCCACAGTAAAACGAGTCCCATATCGACATAACCTGAAAGGCCACTCAGCAAGGAAGAAGCCACTGCTCCAAAACCGCCATAAAAAAGCCAGACTATGGTTTGCACACGGGGACAAAGATCGTACTTTTTGGAGAAATGTCCTCTGGTCTGATGAGACAAAAATAGAACTGTTTGGCCATAATGACCATCGTTATGTTTGGAGGAAAAAGGGGGAGGCTTGCAAGCCGAAGAACACCATCCCAACCGTGAAGCATCATGTTGTGGGGGTGCTTTGCTGCAGGAGGGACTGGTGCACTTCACATAATAGATGGCATCATGAGGATGGAAAATTATGTGGATATATTGAAGCAACATCTCAAGACATCAGTGAGGAAGTTAAAGCTTGGTCGCAAATGAGTCTTCCAAATGGACAATGACCTCAAGCATACTTCCAAAGTTGTGGCAAAATGGTCTAAGGACAACAAAGTCAAGGTATTGGAGTGGCCATCACAAAGCCCTGACCTTAATCCTATAGAATATTTGTGAGCAGAACTGAAAAAGCGTGTGCGAGCAAAGGAGGCCTACAAACCTGACTCAGTTACACTAGCTCTGTCAGGAGGAATGGGCCAAAATTCACCCAACTTATTGTGGGAAGCTTGTGGAAGGCTACCCAAAACGTTTGACACAAGTTAAACAATTTAAAGGCAATGCTACCAAATACTAATTGAGTGTATGTAAACTTCTGACCCACTGGAAATGTGTTGAAAGAAATAAAAGCTGAAATAAATCACTATCTTTACTATTATTCTGACATTTCACATTCTTAAAATAAAGTGGTGATCGTAACTGACCTAAGAAAGGGAATTTTTACTTGGATTAAATGTCAAGAATTGTGAAAAACTGATTTTAAATGTATTTGGCTAAGGTGTATGTTAACTTCCGACTTCAACTGTATATACAGTATATATATATATATATATATATATTTATATATATATATATATATATATATATTTATATATATATATATATATATATATATATATATATATATATATATATATATATATATATATATATATATATATATATATATATATATATATATATATTTGAAGTCGGATGTTCGGTCGTGGCCAGCTGAAACACAGCCTGGTATCGAACCCAGATCTTTAGTGACCCTGCTAACACTGCAATATAAATATGCTTTGTCTTTGCCCACTGAAAGACAGTGTAATACAGTCAAATTATAAAAAAGACAGGACTGTGGGTTGTTATGTGTCAAAACAAGTACAAACATGGGGGGTGGGGGGTCTCCAATGCATAACAGTGCAAGACCCTGTGAAATCCAAAAGTACTGCTACCTAATGGGGTGACAACATGTGAAGAAATGTTAAGACTTGGCAGGGCTGGGGGTCAGAATAACCTTTCTCTCCACACCGCATTCATTACAGGCTAGCTCATTGCACATCAGGAATAGTACGACATGAAGCCCTTGTCTTTACTGAATCAACTGCAGGTGAATGTAAGGGTAGTCACCATGGAGATTTGTTCCATGGTCATATCATCACAGAACAATAGATAGCACAATACAACTTCAAAAAATATAAAACAGAGAGAATATGTTCAGTTTTATTAGAGGAATGCATGTCCAGACATGCAAACAGTATTGACAAGGGCTGGTCACTTCAGCATCTCATTCGTCAGATGTAATATACATCTTCCACTCTACCCAAAGACATGCAACGAGTGCTGCAACATTGTTTAGGAAAGTCACAGGTTTTACTAACATCCAGAAAGAAGAAATAGTTCAAGTTCCCCAAAAAAGAGGTAAAACGACATAATTCGAGATCCATATAATTTTTTTGCTCAGTTAAAGATTGGACAATAGCAATGATGCCGGTAAGATAGACTGCAAATAGAATGACTCTCTATCTTCCATTGAACATATACATATGGTAATGTGATTTTGGGGGAACGGGATAAAGCCATCACTGACAGTAGGAGACCGTATCAGCATGTTGAATACGAAGAACATAATAGGCTTTCTGCATGAAATAAGCACTTTCTGTCCAGGTACAGAATAAAGTGAGGCTCAGAAAATACTGTTGCACAATTACTGTTGCAGAAAAAGGAAGAGAAACAGCTATTTCACTGGTCAAGGCTCCTAAATTAACTTTCACAAAAGCCTTTCAATCTGTAATGCTCTTTGCTGTAGCCTAACATGCTGTACAAGTAACCAAAATGTCCTTGGCTATTTGATCAGTAGTCTCTGCAGTAGTCAGATGTTCTTGAGGAATATCATTAAATAATTAGCACAGCATTTTCAATTAACTGAGAGATAATGAAGCTCACTATATGAATAACACATGTATGGGTACATGGGTACAAATATTTCCCTTCAAGTGAATGGGAAATTCAGCTATACAGCTTGTAACATTATAGCTAAGTTTTTCGCTTTGTACAGTACCCGTCAAAAGTTTGGACACACCTACTCATTCCAGGATCTTTCTTTATTTGTACTATTTTCTACATTGTAGAATAATAGTGAAGACATCAAAACTATGAAATATCACATATAGAATAATGTAGTAACCAAAAAAGTGTTAAACAAATCAAAATATGTTTTATATTTGAAATTCTTCAAAGTAGCCACCCTTCGCCATGATGACAGCTTTGCACACTCTTGGAATTCTCTCAACCAGCTTCACCTGGAATGCTTTTCCAACAGTCTTGAAGGAGTCCCAACATATGCTGAGCAATTGTTGGCTACTTTTCCTTCACTTTGCGGTCCAACTAATCCCAACTAATTCCTGTGGTAGCCATGCTGGTTAGGTGTGCCTTCAATTCTAAATAAATCAGACAGTGTCACCAGCAAAGCAGCCCCACACAATCACACCTCCTCCTCCATACTTCACGGTGGGAACCACCACACACGAGGAGATCATCCATTCACCTACTCTGCGTCTCACAAAGACATTGCGGTTGGAATCAAAAATCTCAAATTTGGACTCATCAGACCAAAGGACAGATTTCCACCAGTCTAATGTCCATTGCTTGAGTTTCTTGGCCCACGCAAGTCACTTCTTCTTACTGGTGTCCTTTAGTAGTGGTGTCTTTGCAGCAATTCGACCATAAAGGCCTGATTCAACAGTCTCCTCTGAACAGTTGATGTTGAGATGTGTCTGTTACTTGAACTCCGTGAAGCATTTATTTTGGCTGCAATCTGAGGTGCAGTTAACTCTGATGAACTTATCTTCTGTAGCAGATGTAACTCTGAGTATTCCTTTCCTGTGGCTGTCCTCATGAGAGCCAGATTCATCATAGCACTTGATGGTTTTTGTAACTGCACTTTAAGAAAATGTCAAAGGAGAGTGATGAAGTGCTGCATCAGATGACCTGGCCTCCACAATCACCCGACTTCAACCCAATTGAGATGGTTTGGGATTAGTTGGACCGCAAAGTGAAGGAAAAGCAGTAAACAAGTGCTCAGTATATGTGGGCACTCCTTCAAGACTGTTGTTAAAGCATTCCAGGTGAAGCTGGTTGAGAGAATGCTAAGAGTGTGCAAATCTGTCATCAAGGCAAAGGTTGGCTACTTTGAAAAATCTCCAATATAAAATATACTGTGATTTGTTTAACACTTTTTTGGTAACTACAGGATTCCATATGTGTTATTTCTTAATTATGATGTCTTCACTATTATTCTACAATGTAGAAAAAAGTAAAAATAAAGAAGAACCCTTAAATGAGTAGGTGTGTCCAAACTTTTGACTGGTACTGTATATTGTTCTTCAGAACATTGATTAGGTCAAATCAACCTTCCTGCTCTCTGGGCCCTGCTACAGCAATAGAAGGAAATTGAAAAACTGAGATGTACAAGACAAGATAGGAGCTACGAAAGGACGTTTTGCTCAAGTCCCCCTCACATTTCCCACATCCCAACCATGTAAAACATGCACAATTTGGTTTTACTCTCTCTTAAAGAAACACATACACACACATTTACATACGCGAGCACGCACACACACACACACACTAAAATTTCACACTAACACACTAAAGCATGAACTCTGTGCTGGCATACAGCTGGGACCTGCAGACTATAAGCTCTGTGATGGAGCCAGGCAGATGTGTCAGCAAAATACATTAGCTCTCCATACAAAATCCAAACCATATTTTTTTCAGCAGTTTCCCCTTGCCTGATTAAAATGGCCCCCCATTTCAAGATGACCCCAAACTACAAAAATATACACATAAAATTGATGTTCAAATATATTTTGCTATAGGCCTAGCTACTTGGTATTCCACTCATGGTTGTATGCAGAGATGACTAATTATCTTCAGCGTAAGTATTTTTATAGATGACTTGTCATCTTTCTGATTTTCCACTTGTCAAAGCATCCTCACTGTGTTGCAGGGGTTTGAATGGCTCATCATTAGCGCCGCTGACAGCTGGGAAATAATGTACTTTGTTACCATCCTGTTCTGCATAACTACAGATGTTTATAGAAAAAAAATCTGTTTAAATATTTTTATTTAATCTTTATTTAACTAGGCAAGTCAGTTAAGAACAAATTCTTATTTCCAATGACGGCCCACTTTATGCACTTGATAGTTCAATAATTCATCATCATCATTCCCCTTATATTCTGTATTCGGTTGATTTCAAAGCAAATAGTGCTTATTCTGATTATTGTAATATCCTCGTTTGTCTATTTCATTGTAATCATGAACTGATCATATTAGTGTGATTTATCATAAAGTACTGTATGTACAGGTTAACCTAGTGTGGTCTTTATCAAATAGACAGCAGCTGTACATAAACACAACGCTGGAGAAACTAATGAGCATATAACAACTAACTTCCTGTAATTTCCACCGAGTTTACTCATGATTATGGACATGCTCTGTGCCTTCATTTAAACCTCTAGCTTTAAAAAGCTATTGCAGTTATTGTAATGTCCCCGAAAAGGACGGGAGAGATTATTGTTAATTGGCAAATCATGTTTTTTTCCACTGGGGTGGTTCCCTCTGGAAATTAAATCAGCTCAATAACCTAATTCTGTCATACTTTAGTAAATGACCATGCCCCCACTGTGTATGATAAATCATATTGCTGACAGAATGGCATATTCAGATGAAGCATCATGAATGCATTTTTGAATAAATCACAAATATTATGGTATTTGCAGTCAAGTCCTGTAGGTTACTAAGCGCCAGATTTCTCAAGTGTACTGTCTCTGGATGATTTTTCTGC
The DNA here is from genome assembly GCF_016432855.1 of Salvelinus namaycush. Taxonomy (NCBI): domain Eukaryota; kingdom Metazoa; phylum Chordata; class Actinopteri; order Salmoniformes; family Salmonidae; genus Salvelinus; species Salvelinus namaycush. The sequence goes on from NW_024058909.1 coordinate 296,063, forward strand.
TTGGCATTTGATTGATGAACGACCAAAAAAAACGAGTGCATCTGGGCTGAAATCGCTGCTGTAGTAGAATTACATTTGTAGACTCCAGGCTGGAGAGTAGCGATTAACATTTTTCACTCTCACAGGCCTGTCTTGAGAATGCACAGGAGACTGTAGGCTGCATCAGATGAGACCACTTCATGTCAAGTTCATGTCACTTCCCACTGGGCGTCTTTACGACACTCTTTTGTTTTTAATGTGGTCCACAGATAGCATCGCTAGCTCTCTCTGCCTGGGTAGTTATAGAGACGTACCTGGCCACAGCCTGCACCAGAGACCCATTATCCCTATGTCACATGAAGAGGTGGAATTGATAGAGGTCTACTGAGACGAAAATGTAAATGAGACAATGGATTGGGAGGAGTCTGGGTTTCTCCAGTGGAGGACTCTGGGTTTCTCTAGTGGAGGACTCTGGGTTTCTCTAGTGGAGGACTCTGGGTTTCTCTAGTGGAGGACTCTGGGTTTCTCTAGTGGAGGACTCTGGGTTTTCTCTAGTGGAGACTCTGGGTTTCTATAGTGGAGAAGTCTGGGTTTCTCTAGTGGAGGAGTCTGGGTTTCTCTAGTGGAGGAGTCTGGGTTCTCTAGTGGAGGAGTCTGGGTTTCTCTAGTGGAGGACTCTGGGTTTCTCTAGTGGAGGACTCTGGGTTTCTCTAGTGGAGGACTCTGGGTTTCTATAGTGGAGAAGTCTGGGTTTCTCTAGTGGAGGAGTCTGGGTTTCTCTAGTGGAGGAGTCTGGTTTCTCTAGTGGAGGAGTCTGGGTTTCTCTAGTGGAGGACTCTGGGTTTCTCTAGTGGAGGACTCTGGGTTTCTCTAGTGGAGGACTCTGGGTTTCTCTAGTGGAGGACTCTGGGTTTCTCTAGTGGAGGACTCTGGGTTTCTCTAGTGGAGGACTCTGGTTTCTCTAGTGGAGGACTCTGGGTTTCTCTAGTGGAGGACTCTGGGCTTCTCTGCTGGTTCTTTTTATATAATATTTTACTATGAAACTACCCATTGCATTACTGACCTTATCTGGCACAGACATATTATGGAGTTATTGAAGATTAATACATCCTCATATCTTAGTTTAATGTGGGATACAAGTTGTTCAGTGATGCAGTGTTTGGCTGATGCAGTAGTGTTGGAACCTCGCAATGAGTTTCACACCCTAAACCCATTGCTATCCGTGTCCCTCAGAGATGGGTATGGTAGGCCTACATACTTATATGAGTGACACAGAGAGACACTAAGAGACACTGAGAGTGACACTGACAGAGATGAGCTATGGGATAGGTGGGTCTTTGGCTGGGTCCCAAGTGGCCACTCTCTCCCTGGCCTCCACATGGCTCATCGGCTCTGCCGTGGTGCACTCAGGGGATGATCTTTCTGCTCCATTAGCACATATGCTGAGGATCCACACTCCTGTAATTGGCATCCCTGACTGACATCTATCATCCCATCTAAAGCTCCCATAACATTTCTGCTGCCTACAACCCTCAAGGAACTTAAGCCTAAAGATGTACCTCAAACAGGACAACTGTTTTTGCATTGGCAACTTAAAATCTCACTATGTAAGATTTGGTTTGTGGAAGTAATGCAAAGATTTGTAAATACACAACTATAGACTGAGTCGCGAGGGAATGCATATGGATGAATTACCATTGTGTTTTCTGTATGTAAAAATGTGGAGTAAAGTGGCAATGACAGGTGAATGGTTTAGGCCAGTGGTTCCCAAACTTTTTATAGTCCCGTACCCCTTCAAAAATTCAACCTCCCGCTGTGTATCCCCTCTAGCACCAGGGTCAGCGCACTCACAAATGTTGTTTTTTGCCATCATTGTGAGCCTGCATATAACATAAGTATGAGTGTGAGTTTTTGTCACAACCTGGCTCGTGGGAAGTGACAAAGAGCTCTTATAGGACCAGGGCATAAATAACAATATAATAATAATCAATAATTTTGCTCTTTATTTAGCCATCTTACATATAATACCTTATTTGTTCATAAAA